>NW_027361806.1:0-285000 GCF_039654945.1 Dendrobates tinctorius
GGCCGAGTCCATTTCAATACTTGAAGGAGACAAAATAAATCCCAAAAAAGAAATCCTCTGTACCCCAAAAAGGCATTTCAATCCTTTGACATACAGGGAATTCTCCCTCAAGATCCGGAACACAGTCCGAACATGTTCCACATGAGAATCCCAAACCTTGGAGAAGATCAAAATATCATCCAGATAGATAATCAAAAATGTATCCACAAAGTCTCGGAAAATGTCGTTCATGAAGCACTGGAAGACAGAAGGGGCATTAGTGAGCCCAAAAGGCATCACCAGGTACTCAAAATGTCCCTCCGGAGTATTGAACGCCGTCTTCCATTCATCCCCATGCTTAGTGCAGATAAGATTATACGCCCCCCTGAGGTCAAGCTTGGTAAACCAGCAAGCACCTTTAACTCTGGAGAATAGATCCAAAATCAGGGGTAACGGATACTGATATTTAATAGTAATTTTGTTGAGGGCACGATAATCAATACAAGGCCTTAATGAACCATCCTTTTTGGCCACAAAAAAAAAACAGCACCTAAGGGTGAAGAGGATGGTCTAATATGACCCTTCTCCAATGCTTCCTTAATATAGGATCGCATAGCCTCGTGCTCGGGTACAGATAAATTGAAGAGCCGTCCCTTGGGAAATTTACACCCCGGGCTCAGTTCAATTGCACAGTCATAACTCCAATGAGGCAAAAACGCAGAATCATTCTCACTAAATACATCATAAAAGTCTGCCAAATAGTCAGGAACATCATGCGACTGAGGAGAGGTGGAAAAAACCGGAGTCTCACTAAGGGCACACCGACAACCCCAACTCACCACAGACACAGATTTCCAATCCAAAACTGGATTATGAATTTGCAACCAGGGAAACCCCAGAACAATGGTATCATGCAAATTATGCAACACCAAAAATCTGCAATTTTCTTGATGGTCTGGGGCGACCCGCATTACCACCTGGGTCCAAAACTGAGGTTTATTTTTCGCCAAAGGAGTGTCATCAATCCCTCTCAAAGGGATAGGCGTCGTAGGAGGTGTCATCGGAAATCCACAACGTTTAGCAAAATCCAAGTCCATTAGGTTCAGGGCTGCTCCCGAATCCACAGAAGCCTTGGCGGAAAATGTGGACAGGGAGCAGATCAGAGTAATTGCCAGAAGAAACTTAGGTTGAACACCACCCACAGAAAACGTGTGTGCAAAATGTTTCTCTCGTTTAGGACAGACAGAAATAATATGCGAGGCATCTCCACAAAAAAGAACACAGCTTATTACGCCTTCTGAACTCCTGACGTTGCTCCCTGGACAAAACTCTATCACATTGCATAGGTTCAGACACTTGTTCAACAGGTGGCAACACCCCTCGTGCAGTCCTGCGTTCACGTAAACGCTGATCAACCTGAATGGCTAATGACATAGAATCGTCAAGACCAGAGGGAACAGGAAATCCCACCATAGTATCTTTTACGGCTTCTGACAAACCCTTCCGAAAGAGAGCTGCCAAGGCATTATCATTCCAGGTAGTAAGGACCGCCCACTTTCGGAATTTTTGACAGTACAATTCTGCAGAATCTCGACCCTGGCTCAATGCCAACAGGGTCTTTTCGGCCGGAACAATAGCATTAGGTTCGTCATACAACAACCCCAAGGCTTGAAAAAATGCGTTCACATTAGTCAGAATAGGATCATCTGGTTTCAAAGAAAACGCCCAATCCTGGGGATCGCCACGCAGCAAAGAGATGACAATTTTAACGTGCTGCGCGGAGCTCCCTGATGAGTTAGGCTTCAAGGCAAAAAATAATTTACAATTATTTTTGAAATTCAAAAATTTAGACCGATCCCCAAAAAACACATCAGGAGTAGGGATCTTTGGTTCAGCAGCATGTGAATGAGCAAGGTAGGCGGAAATTCCCCGCACTTCCGCAGCGAGCTGCTCCGCAAGATCAGACAATTGCTTTATCTCCATTGAGTGAAAAAAAAAAAAAATTCCCCCTACGGCCTCAGAGATATAGAGGAAAGAATATACACACTTTTTTTTTTTTTTGCAATTCTTTCCTGCTATTGAGTACCCTAGGATCTGCGGTATGGCTGGTGATTCTGTTATGAATGAGTCACCGTAGGAGGCAAAAACAGAAATACTAGCTAAGTCCAGAAAACCAGAGAAGTTGGCAGCTATCGGATTGCAGACCCCTGAACTCCTGCTCACTCCTCCCTCCAGCCCGTGACGTTTTAATGTGGATTGCTAAATAAAGCAGGCTTTTTCACCTGGATCGTGAGTGCTATGCTATTCTTGTCTCTCATTGGATTCATACATTGTGTTTTCTGCACTAGCACCCGAGATCTCGGGGTTCAGCCTCCATGAGCAGTATGGACATGATAGTTTCACATCGGCAGTAGTATTGGCAGCGCCGACTGGCTGAGCATGCCCATGGGACGACCTCTCATTGGAGGTCGGAGGACACGTGTTATGAATGAGTCACCGTAGGAGGCAAAAACAGAAATACTAGCTAAGTCCAGAAAACCAGAGAAGTTGGCAGCTATCGGATTGCAGACCCCTGAACCTATCAACAACAACTAGCAGTAGCCGTGGGGGGTTCCTACGGTGCCCTAGACCCCTCGATCACAGCCGGAGAACTACATAGCCTAAAGACAGAAAGGGAAATCTAAACTGCCCCAGAGCAGACCCCAAAGCAATAGGCAGCCCCCAACATATAATGACGGTGAAGCAAGATGAAAAAACACTCACACAGATAGAAAGATAGGCTGAGCAAATGATGGGGCCCAAGCTAACTAAAAAGGAAAGGAAAGAAAAGCAGCTGTCTGCAATCCGCCAAAAACCCTATCAAAACAAGGGCCAACAGGCTGATAGGGAAAAAGGCCCTGAAGACGCTAGGCTTCAAACAGACTATATCAGCACTCAGGTATTTTCTGAAGACAGAGCAAAAAGGAATTCAACTCACCCCAGCAGGGAATGGCAGAAATTCAGAAAAACAAGGCAAAACAAAACAAGTGCAAAAAGCAGTGCAGAAAACTTAGCTTTTGAG
The DNA here is from genome assembly GCF_039654945.1 of Dendrobates tinctorius. NCBI lineage: Eukaryota > Metazoa > Chordata > Amphibia > Anura > Dendrobatidae > Dendrobates > Dendrobates tinctorius. Next base: position 3,041 of record NW_027361806.1, read on the forward strand.
GAGCAGGAATCAGACTGGTCTCCTAGAATCCCTCAGAGAGATCACCAGCAAGGCAGAAGGGCGTCGGCTGCCTTATATCCAGTCAGCAATTCCCGTCACCCAGTCATCATCATCATACCCAGGTGCTTGGTAATCAGCCTCACTACCTTCCTTCACCAGAAGAGGGAGTTCATCAGACCTCAATGGTGAAGGGGAAAATGAACTCACAACTCACATGCTCAGGTCCTCAAGCAGCTCGAATTCGACCATCAGGAAGGTACCGGAAGGACGCTTCTATAAAAGGTTCGCATGGCCGCTCGGCCATGCGCTAGTATAGACTTTAATGACAAAGTGTGTGTATGTTGATGGATGCTTGAGACTGGTGAATGACTCATTATGACTCCCTCCCTTGGTTGTGCATGAGATAGGGTTTTGAGTCAGAGTCAGCGCCGAGTTGTGGCTTTGCCTAGCGCCGCAGTGCTCTCAGTTCCTCACACATGCTAGCGCCAGAGTGTGCCATTCTGCACAAGGTACGACGTTACCGCATACACCGCAGCGTCTGCCAGAGCGGCGCTGACCGCAGATAGTGCGCTTTCCGGCACTAAGCTAGGCTGGCAAGTGGCGTCCACCAGGGTAGCACTGCATGCTCTAGTAGCGGTTTCCTTAATTCTGTTTTTCCTAGCATCGAAGTTGCGGTGCCACACGCTAGTGAGTCGAGAAGGACTCTAACCATGTCTCCTTGGGGCAGAGTCCTGAGACTCTACACTAGTGCTCCCTTTGCCGAGTCCTGTGGAGTTCACAGGCTCCAGCAATTGTCCCAGCGACTATGTGAAGTAACAGAGTTCGCTCCTGTACACATCAGGTCAGTGGTTTCCCGCCGGTGTTTACTTAGCACTCCGCCATTACCGAGCAGCAGTTTACCATTACTGCACGGTGGACCCTGTGTTGCGCTCGCACTTCCTTATATTTTATATTAAGTGCGATCCGCAACTCTAACATGGGTTTCATTACGGGAGCGCATGTTTCAGGTTGTCCCAACGTCAGTTCTTCCAATCGGGCACCTAGTGTCATCAGATGAAACAAATTTTCTTTCTCGCGCTCTTGCTGCTAGCGCAGCTGCAGACAGAGCTCTGAGCGGAGAGGACTGGGTATCAGCAAGGCCCATGACCAAAGCTAACTGTTACTTCCAATGGTGGTGCAAGTGGATTTGTTTACGCACTGTGCCACAGGACCAGGCCTGCCTAGGAAACGGTGCAGCTCTTGATGGTGGAGGAAGACTGGGCTGTAGGTAGACTCCAAGTACCACTCCTAGAAAGAGCCCGGTACTGCAGCTGCTGACCGTAGGGGACAGGTTCGCTGACACAGACAAGAGCTATGTTCAGACACATAATTGAATACTGGATAAGGTACTGGTCACGCATGACCAGGGGACAATGTTCAGGCACTGGGACCAAAGGATAATGTTCAAGCACTGGTGGCACCATGGACCAGGGGACAATGTTTAGGTGCTGGCTGCAATGGGCCGCACCGGGCCCGGGGACCTCACAACCAGGGCTGTGGAGTCGGAGTCGGAGTCATGGAGTCGGAGTCGGTGCTCATTTTGGTGGAGTTGGAGTCGGAGTCGGTATAAAATGGACCGACTCCGACTCCTAAAATATATAATAAATTGGGTACAGTAATTCAATGCAGAATGTGCTGAATATTTTTTCATAGGAGTTTGGGAAAGTTATGAAATGTCCTATAAATGGCTGTTCTATTCCTGATCTAAGGCTACATTCACACACAGCGTTTTTCCTGTGTTTTTTGAGGATACTTTTTTCAGCTGCAAAAGTTGATCATCTTTTTAAAAAACCGCATCACCTGAAAGGTTTTTGAGCTCATAGATAATGTTTTCAATAGCCAAAGCAGATTAGAAATCTGCTTTATCCATTTATCCATATCTGTCTATCCATATCGTATCTGTACCAAAAAGAATGAAAACCGGGTAGTACACCAATATATATTCTGTTCTATCTAAATATCTTGATTATTGGATCATAAAAATGATTAAATGTCTGAGGTTCATATTGTACTACAATAAATTTTTCACTTAAATATAAGCAATATCTGTGGGAGTTGGAGTCGTGGAGTCGGTGTAAGGGAAATTGAGGAGTCGGAGTCGGAGTCGCAGGTTTGGCTTACCGACTCCACAGCCCTGCTCACAACTGCACTGGTAGAACACCAGTTACCTAATGACTCAACATGACGCTTGGCGACTCCCTACGGTAGAGGGAGTTATATACAGGATGACTCCCAGCAAATGGTTGGTAGCCATCTTGCAGGTTAACATATTATGATAAATGCCTCTCCACAACAAGCTGAGGGCATTTACTATATGCGTGTGCTGCCCCTTCTAAGAGGAGGGGAGCGTGTGCTGCCGGCAACTGCGGCATGCACACCAGTAAGAGGAAGGATAACATCGGGGAACCACACTGCGCGGCCCGGGGCGATGTGCAAACCGGCGTCCTTGCATAGATGGAGAAGGGGACACTATTCAGGGATGCCGACCATTGCGCTACACTGCGCTTGTAAACTTCAAACCTCTAAATATGAGACTCACATGATCCAACACGTGTGACTGATGGGTGGTCCGACTATACTTGTAGCTAACAGTAATAGTCCTTCTTTACCAGAGTAGTCATGTTGTAAATCCAACACACTCAGAAGCACTTTAAAGAGGCCACCGGTGGCTTGGACGTGGGTTTTACAATACGAATAACTAAAACAATGGGCCTGATTTTGCCTACCACTCTCCTCTGCATAACTAACATGATGCATCAAGGGTTCTGCTGCACTGCAAAGGAGGGATTTGGGTGCCCTTATATTGGTTAACACTGCTTACACCTTGTAGAAGAAAGCAGATCTATTTAGTACATCTATCTGGATTTATCTGCTAAGCAACGATGAAATGACACGTGGCTATGCTAGGAAAAATTTAGTGTTTCAAATAAAGTGGTATTATAAAGTTGGACACCTTTGGAGAAATTTTTTCAATTGGATTTCATTAGAAATGTTGCATCATTTTGCCTTTTAAAAGGATCTTTTGTTTCCCTGCACATTCAATTTTAATGTGGTCTGTGGTCATAAATCAGAATAAGATGGATAAAAGACCATCGCAGCGGGCTGACTGACGGATTCTCGGGCAACTCATTCTGCAGCCGGCGGTACATAGTGCATCACAGAGTCTAAAGATCACAAATAGGCCACTAAATGATATGTAAACACATGTTCCGTGGCCCCAAGTCCAATGCAGAATCATGACCATAATCTCCAGTTATCGAGCTCTCGCGTATACTCTTAAGTACGTGATGTGTCTTTCTGAAGGGCAGAAGTGACTTTTTCCATTTTCCTCCAGATGCATACATTTTTTCAGCCGCCCTGAAATGACTGGAATAAACGAAGCAATGATATCACTTTCATCAGTGTCCAGGGACAATCGCTCTCCTCTAAGTGTCTCTTTGATGGCTGCATTCCTTCCATAAATGCTCCAGCAATAGACCAATGCGTTTTTCATCTCCGCCATTATCACCTATTCAGTAGGTGAAACTTTCATATCTTAAAGTCCGTACGCAACGAAAAAAAATCCTTAAGGGATAGCACATTTAGTGTTTAGAAATGAAAGGGAAAAAAACTCAAATGCTACAGTGATGATGGAAAATAGTTGCTCAAATGACAGTTTCATAATACAGGAGGGATGTGATGGACCTGAAATCCTCCGGATACTGAGCCTATTGTATGTCCGCAGACTACAGACCTCTCTTTATAGCAGTTGTCATCACACTTCAGTCATACACACTGTCCATTTTTTTTTTTTTTTATGGCTTTTCTCCCTATCTCTATGGCCAAGTTGTGATGTCCTCTCACTATCCAGAATCGCCCTAAAACGGTTGCTGCATTCCCTAACTCTGCTTTTATACAGGCTTTGATAGTCTCTCCTGATTGGCTCTTTTATAACATGTCCTGTGATACTGCAAGGCTTTATGGGGAAGCCCGCCCTGGCAGTGTCCAAGGTCACGTGTGCCTTCTCCAATTTGAAAAATGGTCACGGCCATTGTACAAACTGAAATCGCTAATTCTTGAAATTAGAATTTCTAAAAATTCTGCAAAAATTTAATTTGCATTGAATCAATTAGCGCTAGAGTTGAGCGAAACGGGTCGAAAAAATTCAAAAGTCGCCGACTTTTGGCAAAGTCGGGTTTCATGAAACGAAACCCGACCCTAGGATGAGGTCGGCCACGAGGTCGGCGACTTACGCGCCAAAGTCGCGTTTCAAAAGTTTGTTTTGCGCTCTTTTTCAGCCAATCAGGATCCACGGACACTGTGGGCAACGTGATGACCTAGGCACGGGTCACCACCATCTTTCAGAAGGGCATGCAAGTGATTGGCTTGCTTTGGTGGGCGTCACAGGGGGTATAAAAGGGCGTGCACGCCGACCGCCATCTTACTTCTGCCGATCTTAGTATAGGGAGAGGTTGCTGCTGATTCTGTAGGGAGAGCGTTAGGCAGGGGAGAAGACAAAAAAACTGCTTCTGCTGCTAGCGATTTGGCCTGCACAACACACCAGTCAGTGTGTGTGCAGTGCAAGGGGAGGCTATATTGTGGTGTATCAGTGGTGTTGGTTGTTGGGCTGCCTTTTAAGGCTTCCTGACACGCTGGCATTGCTGTTTACCCACTGCTCCGCAAACTGCTTTTTTAAAAGCAATCCAATCTCCCTTATCCTCTAGTCACTTTTGTCACAGCTGTGCCATCGAGCGTGTCACATAGCGCTCAGATATCAGTGGGCCTCACACAATCCACAAGTGTCCAGTGTCCAAAAGTGTACGCAGAGATTCAAAATCTCCATTATCCTCTCGTCACTTTGGTCACAGGCAGCTGTGCCATCGAGCGTGTCACATAGCGCTCAGATATCAGTGGGCCTCACACAATCCACAAGTGTCCAGTGTCCAAAAGTGTACGCAGAGATTCAAAATCTCCATTATCCTCTCGTCACTTTGGTCACAGGCAGCTGTGCCATCGAGCGTGTCACATAGCGCTCAGATATCAGTGGGCCTCACACAATCCACAAGTGTCCAGTGTCCAAAAGTGTACGCAGAGATTCAAAATCTCCATTATCCTCTCGTCACTTTGGTCACAGGCAGCTGTGCCATCGAGCGTGTCACATAGCGCTCAGATATCAGTGGGCCTCACACAATCCACAAGTGTCCAGTGTCCAAAAGTGTACGCAGAGATTCAAAATCTCCATTATCCTCTCGTCACTTTGGTCACAGGCAGCTGTGCCATCGAGTGTGTCACATAGCGCTCAGATATCAGTGGGCCTCACACAATCCAAAAGTGTCCAGTGTCCAAAAGTGTACGCAGAGATTCAAAATCTCCATTATCCTCTCGTCACTTTGGTCACAGGCAGCTGTGCCATCGAGCGTGTCACATAGCGCTCAGATATCAGTGGGCCTCACACAATCCACAAGTGTCCAGTGTCCAAAAGTGTACGCAGAGATTCAAAATCTCCATTATCCTCTCGTCACTTTGGTCACAGGCAGCTGTGCCATCGAGCGTGTCACATAGCGCTCAGATATCAGTGGGCCTCACACAATCCACAAGTGTCCAGTGTCCAAAAGTGTACGCAGAGATTCAAAATCTCCATTATCCTCTCGTCACTTTGGTCACAGGCAGCTGTGCCATCGAGCGTGTCACATAGCGCTCAGATATCAGTGGGCCTCACACAATCCACAAGTGTCCAGTGTCCAAAAGTGTACGCAGAGATTCAAAATCTCCATTATCCTCTCGTCACTTTGGTCACAGGCAGCTGTGCCATCGAGCGTGTCACATAGCGCTCAGATATCAGTGGGCCTCACACAATCCAAAAGTGTCCACTGTCCACAAGTGTGTGCAGAAATTCTAAAACTCCCCTGTCCTATAGACTCCTTGTACCTTGTTTTACATTACTATATAGTTTGTTGGATTTTGTCTACATTTCTACCAAAAATGAGGAAGGCTGGTGGAAGAGGCCGTGGAATTGGGCGGGGGTTGGCAGCTGGTAATGATGGTGTTGGTGGTGGATCTGATGGTAGTGGCAAGAGCAAAATAGGACCGAATGCAGGAGGTGCTGACCCTGCGTCATCGTCTGGCTACATAAGGCCTCGAACGCTTAGTTTTCTAGGAGTTGGCAAACCGCTTTTAAAGCCAGAGCATCAGGAAAAAGTTTTGTCTTACATTGCTGACTCAGCCTCCAGCTCTATCGCCTCCTCTTCTTCAGTTGTAAAAAGTAAAAGCACTGAGTCGTCATTGGAGGCTCATGTTCATGAACCACACCTTTCCTTGTGTCCTTCACCCCAACCAAGATTGAAGGATGACGCAGGCCATACTACTGATTACTCCATGGAGCTGTTTTCACATACCATGCCTGGATTATCAAGTCAAATGGTGAATTACCCAGGCCAAGATGAATCTGACATGGAGTGCACTGATGCACAGCCGCTGATGGATGATTCTGCTGGTACATTCACTCAGAGCACTACATTGTCCTCGCAGTGTACAGAGCCAGATTTTGACCCTGATGAGACTCAGGTGCCCCTTCCCGCACACTATACCACCATACACGGTGACACAGAGAAAGGTGCACATGACATAGAAGAGGAGGTGATGGATGACCCAGTTGTTGACCCAGATTGGCATCCATTGGGGGAAGAGGGTGCTGCTTCCAATAGCTCAGATGAGGAGCATCCACAGCAGACATCGACATCGCAACAGCTGTTATCTGGCAGGCCCGGAGCACTCCAAAGACAGGTTCCAAACATCAAAAGAGTTGCTGGACAGCTTGTCCAGAGGGTCAAAAGATCACAGCGTGCTAGGCCGCAAAATGTCTGCAAAAGTAGGAAGAGTGCAGTGTGGCACTTTTTTGAACAAAATCCTCATGATCAGGCCAAGGTTATCTGTAAGAAGTGCGCAAAGACCTTTAACCGAGGGAAAAATCTGAAAAATTTGAATACCAGTTGCATGCTTAGACATTTAACCAGCATGCACTTGCAAGCGTGGACACAACACCAAACCTCAAGTGCCACATGTGCAACTGATCACAACGAAGGTAGTCAGCAACGCTACATTGTTTCCCCCACTGTAAGCCCACCGGTTAGCACAGCAGCAAATGTTGAGGTGTCGTTGCAAGGCCACAGCAGTCAGGGAATCCCACTGTTATATCAACGAAAGACTGATTCTAGGCCATCAGAAAGAACACCAACTCCATCACCATCATCAACCCTCTCTCAGTCCGCCCTGTCCACCGCTACTTCCACCATATGCAGCTCTCAAGTCCAGCTCACCCTCCCAGACACTATGAGTAGGTCAAGAAAGTACTCAGTCTCTCATCCGCGTACACTGGGTTTGAACGCCCACATTGCCAAACTAATCTCGTTTGAGATGATGCCCTTTCGGTTGGTGGAAAGCACAGCTTTCCGCGAACTCATGGCCTATGCAGTACCACGCTATGACCTACCCAGTCGCCACTTCTTCTCTCACAAAGCCATCCCAGCCCTCCACCATCATGTGAAAGACCGCATTGTCCATGCACTCAAGCAGTCAGTGAGCGGAAAGGTGCACCTCACAACTGATGCATGGTCCAGTCGGCATGGCCAGGGCCGTTACGTGTCCATCACTGCGCACTGGGTTAATGTGGTGGATGCAGGGTCCACAGGGGACAGCGGTGGTGGGACAGTGCTGCCTAGCCCACGGTATAGGAAACAGTTGGCTGTAGGCGTTCGACCCTCCTCCTCCTCCTCCTCCTCCTCCAGAAGCGAAAGCTCGTCCACAGAGCGCAGTCGTACGAGCACTCCATCTGCAGCTGCCACTGTTGCACACGATGTGTCCCCCTATCGAGCAGCTAGTGGAAAGCGTCAGCAGGCTGTGTTACAGATGATGTGTTTGGGCGACAGACACACCGCCGAGGTGCTGGCCGAGTACCTGAAGAGACAAACTGAGTCATGGCTGGGCAGTGTACATCTTGAGGCAGGCAAGGTAGTTAGTGATAACGGCCGTAATTTTGTGGCAGCCATAGCCCTTTCAAAACTCAGCCACATACCTTGCTTGGCTCACACCTTGAACCTGGTGGTGCAGTGCTTCCTCAAAAATTATCCCGAGTTAACAGCCCTGCTCCAGAAGGTGCGAAGACTGTGCCCGCACATCCGCCGGTCGCCTGTACACTCCGTTCGTATGCAGAAGCTGCAGCGATTGCTCCACCTTCCCAACCACCGCCTCATTATCGACATTGCAACAAGGTGGAACTCCACCCTGCACATGGTGGAGCGGCTGTGCGAGCAGAGGCAGGCCATAATGCATTTGTGGGAGGATACACGGCCAGGCACTTTGAGAGCAGACATGGAGTTGACAGGCGTGCAGTGGTCGAAGCTGAAAGACCTTTGTAAAGTCCTTCAGTGTTTTGAGGAATGCACACGGCTGGTAAGCGCAGACGACGCCATCCTAAGCATGAGCATCCCACTTATGCGTCTGCTCATGCAAACTTTGACGCACCTTAAGGAGCAGGCGTCTGCAGCCAATGTTGATGAGGAGGAAGAGGAGGAGGGAATCCTTGATGACATTCAGCCATTGTCTGCTCAGGGACCTCTCCTGGACGAGGTGGAGGAAGAAGAGGAGGAGGAGGAGGAGGATGATGGGGATGATTACTTAGGGGAGGAGGATGCATCTCGTGGGGCAAGTGAAAATGTTGGCGTGGCAAGGTCTGGTACAGGGTTTGTGCGTGACTGGAGGGATGTGGATTTGCCAGAAAGTGCTCCTCCACCCAGCACTCGCAGTGCATCATTGACACCGGGAACATTGGCCCACATGTCAGATTATGCCTTGCGGATCCTAAAAAGGGACCCCCGCATTGCCAAAATGATGAACGATGACGACTACTGGTTGGCCAGCATCCTGGATCCACGCTATAAAGGCAAATTACAAAACATCATGCCACAGGAGAACCTTGACCTAATATTGGCTAATAAACAAGCAACTCTGGTAAATCGGTTGCTTGAAGCATTCCCAGCACACAGCAGCGGTGATGGTTCTCACACGAGCCGTACGGGCCGGGGGCAGCTTGGCAGAGGTGTTCGTGGTGCACACAGCAGAAGTGGCGTTGGAGACAGGGGTTTCATGGCAATGTTGTGGACTGATTTTTCAAATACCGCTCAAACAACTGGTAATACTGCATCGATGGAAAGTGACAGGAGACAGCAGTTGTCAACTATGGTTACAAACTACTTTTCCTCCCATATCGATGTTCTCCCACACAGGTCATTCCCCTTTGACTATTGGGCCGCTAAACTGGACACCTGGCCTGAATTGGCCCAATATGCCTTACAGGAGCTCGCTTGCCCAGCTGCAAGTGTGCTATCGGAAAGAGTCTTCAGTGCAGCTGGATCAATCCTGACAGAAAAAAGGACCCGTCTGTCAACCCAAAATGTGGATGATCTAACCTTCATTAAAATGAACCACGCATGGGTTTCCAAGGATTTTGTCCCACCTTCCCCTGATGACACATAGGGTGACAGAAAAATGGCTTGCTTTGGTCCACCTCTTCCTGGTACTTCACCTATTTCGCCTTTTGCATCAGCTGAATGTCCAACATCAACATATGCCACTTTCTAAAACTCCCTAACTGTGCTGCCTCCCCCCCCATGGCCGGGGTCACCACCTACCGCACGACACCGTGCGAGTGCCGTTGCCCTGGACAGGTGGGTAGGCCGACTCTTGGGCGCGGGCACTGGCACAGGGTCCCTCATAGTGCAATCAAGTGTCTCTGACGGTGGTGGTGCACACCCGCCGTCAGACACACTGCTGTACTATGAGGGGCCCAGTGCCAGTACCGACGCCCAAGAGTGGGCCCCCCTTGCTTGGGCAGGGCCCCAGCATTTGCAATCTTTACCTCTCCCTGCTCCTCCGCTGTGTAATCTGGGCCGTCAAATCCATACTGTGCCTGACACCGTCTGAGCCTGCCTCCTGAGACATATATTTTGAATGTGTACGCTATCCATACATGTTATCCAGGGATACGGTACCCTTTCTAACCTTTGTGCAATCACGTGCAATCCATACTGGGCCTAACACCGTCTGAGCCTGCCTCATGCTGTATAGACATATATTTTGAATGTGTACGCTATCCATACATGTTATCCAGGGATACGGTACCCTTTCTAACCTTTGTGCAATGACGTGCAATCCATACTGGGCCTAACACAGTCTGAGCCTGCCTCATGCTGTATAGACATATATTTTGAATGTGTACGCTATCCATACATGTTATCCAGGGATACGGTACCCTTTCTAACCTTTGTGCAATCACGTGCAATCCATACTGGGCCTAACACCGTCTGAGCCTGCCTCATGCTGTATAGACATATATTTTGAATGTGTACACTATCCATACATGTTATCCAGGGATACGGTACCCTTTCTAACCTTTGTGCAATCACGTGCAATCCATACTGGGCCTAACACCGTCTGAGCCTGCCTCATGCTGTATAGACATATATTTTGAATGTGTACGCTATCCATACATGTTATCCAGGGATACGGTACCCTTTCTAACCTTTGTGCAATCACGTGCAATCCATACTGGGCCTAACACCGTCTGAGCCTGCCTCATGCTGTATAGACATATATTTTGAATGTGTACGCTATCCATACATGTTATCCGGGGATACGGTACCCTTTCTAACCTTTGTGCAATGGCGTGCAATCCATACTGGGCCTAACACCGTCTGAGCCTGCCTCATGCTGTATAGACATATATTTTGAATGTGTACGCTATCCATACATGTTATCCAGGGATACGGTACCCTTTCTAACCTTTGTGCAATCACGTGCAATCCATACTGGGCCTAACACCGTCTGAGCCTGCCTCATGCTGTATAGACATATATTTTGAATGTGTACACTATCCATACATGTTATCCGGGGATACGGTACCCTTTCTAACCTTTGTGCAATGACGTGCAATCCATACTGGGCCTAACACCGTCTGAGCCTGCCTCATGCTGTATAGACATATATTTTGAATGTGTACGCTATCCATACATGTTATCCAGGGATACGGTACCCTTTCTAACCTTTGTGCAATGACGTGCAATCCATACTGGGCCTAACACCGTCTGAGCCTGCCTCATGCTGTATAGACATATATTTTGAATGTGTACGCTATCCATACATGTTATCCAGGGATACGGTACCCTTTCTAACCTTTGTGCAATCACGTGCAATCCATACTGGGCGTGAGAACGGCTGGCGAGCTGTTAAGCAAGCTACAGCACCTGTCCAGACAAGTACAGGGATTCCCTAGCGAGGAGACTTATTTGATTGTTTTCAATGTTGGGACAGCAATTTTTGGGGAGCACTATACTCTGGAGAATGATAGATGGGGCCCACCATACACTGGAACATTCCAAAGGTGGACATCAGACACTGGAGCAGCATTTACAGGGCCCATTATACACTAGAGCATTAGAAATGGGGCCCATTATGTTTGGAGCATTATTTGGGCCCATAAGACAGTGGAGCTTCATCCATGGGGGCCAACATATACTGTAGCATTATGTGGAGCTCATCATATACTGTTTCAAACATTATATGGGACCAATGATTCTGTATGGAGAAATAGATGGGCCTCGTCATGAGATGTAAAAAGTGAGGTATTTTTCATTGTACTATACCGCTATTTATCTGCCGTATCGGAGCATGATGAGTTGTGGTATGTGTTAAAGGGGCGCTCTTTCGCCCAGGGCACATGAAAACCTGCAGCCAGCCCTCCCCCCCCACAAATTTAGCCAAATAACCCCCATTTTTCAGTGCGTAACTTATATTATGAAGTTAATTAAGGTTGACAAGCTTAAGTAAGAAGAATTGATGCTTTTGGCATTCAAATGGGCACTGTAGGTGTGTTTCCTGTCCTCCTCTCACTGCCGACTTTTATTCCCCATTGACTTACATTGGGTTTCGTGTTTCGGGACGACCCCGACTTTTCCCTATAATCGGACGATCTTGCTCGACCCGACTTTTGGAAAAGTTGGGTTTCACGAAACGAAACGCGACCCTAAAAAACCAAAAGTCGCTCAACTCTAATTAGCGCATCTCATTCTCTAGTGACATTTTTTTTTTTTTAGGAGATGTCCATAGTTTTTCAGCCTCTCTTCTGCCCTTGATTTTACTGTGAATTATATACAACATCCAGACTTGATTTTCGGATATATTTTCTGTACCGTCAGCACATAAAACCTCGAGTATAAGCCTTTTTTTTTTACTCAGTGACCTTGTTTTTTCCTAATCAGGTCTCCCATTCTCTTCCAAAACAAAAGGAACGCGTGAAGACCAAAGTATATTTATTCTCCAGTGACAGAATGTAAGATCTCCAAATACTTCTGCATCTCAAGTCGGCTTCGTCGATATTTAATTTGTAAATCTTGGCAGCCTGACCTTAGCGCGGCTACCGGCGGCTAAAAGTTCTTATAAAGGACATCTTAAATGACAGGACTTAAAGATCAACTACAGTGTAGCTTCTGAAATGTCATGTGTTAACCAATTTCTGTGGCTGAGACCTTCTGCGGATTGGCTTCTCCTCCGCTCCGGCTGCGATTTATCCTATAGCGTCTGGATGCAGAGTATAAAACAATGTTTCATGTACGCTGAAGCTGGACCTTCATTTCAAGCAAACAGATGGCCTTTCAGCAACAGTACAGAAATCCACAAAGTAACATTTACACCGGACCCATTGCTGTGTGCGTGGTAAATGCTTAAAGGGATCCTGGCAGGACGATTTTACTAATGAATCCAATTGTATGACAGCATACGCTACCCTTCAAAGTTTGGAGTCACACAGATAATTTTGTGTTTTCCATGAAAACTAAAACTTTTATTAATCAAATGAGTTGCCAAATGAAGTTAAAATCTAGTCCAGACACTGATAAGGTTCGAAAAAGAGATTTTTATTTGAAATAATAATTTTCTCCTTCAAACTTTGCTTTCGTCAAAGAATTCTCCCTTTGCAGCAATTCCAGCATTGCAGACCTTTGGCATTCTAGCAGTTAATTTGCGGAGGTAATCTGGAGAAATTTCACCCCATGCTTCCAGAAGCCTCTCCCACAAGTTGGTTTGGCTTGATGGGCACTTTTTGCGCACCATACGGTCAAGCTGCTCCCACAACAGCTCAATGGGGTTGAGATCTGGTGACTGCGCTGGCCACTCCACTAGATAGGGAAGAAGCAGGCAGCTGGTATTCTAAATAGTCGCATAATTTGGAGGTTGCTTTGGGTAATTGTCCTGTTGTAGGATGAAATTGGCTCCAATCAAGCGCTGTCCACAGTGCATGGCATTGCAAAATGGAGTGATAGCCTTCCTTATTCAAAATCCCTTTTACCTTGTACAAATCTCCCACTTTGCCAGCACCAAAGCAACCCCAGACCATCACATTACCTCCACCATGCTTGACAGATGGCGTCAAGCACTCTTACGGCATCTTTTCAGTTGTTCTGCATCTCACAAATGTTCTTCTGTGTGATCCAAACACCTCAAACTTGGATTCGTCTGTCCATAACACTTTTTTCCAATCTTCCTCTGTCCAATGTCTGTGTTCTTTTGCCCATTTTAATCATTTCCTTTTATTAGCCAGTCTCAGATATGGCTTTTTCTTTGCCACTCTGCCCTGAAGGCCAGCATCCAGGAGTCGCCTCTTCACTGTAGACGTTGACACTGGCATTTTGCGTGTACTATTTAATGAAGCCGCCAGTTGAGGACCTGTGAGGCATCAATTTCTCAAACTACAGACTCTAATGTACTTGTCTTGTTGCTCAGTTGTGCAGCGGGGCCTCCCACTTCTCTTTCTACTCTGGTTAGAGCCTGTTTGTGCTCTCCTCTGAAGGGAGTAGTACACACCGTTGTAGGAAATCTTCAGGTTTCTTGGCAATTTCTTGCATGGAATAGCCTTCATTTCTAAGAACAAGAATAGACTGTCGAGTTTCACATGAAAGTTCTTTTTTTATGGCCATTTTGAGAGTTTAATGGAACCAAAAAATGCAATTTTTCAGATTCTCAACTAGCTCAAAAGGTCAGGTTTATAGCTTCTCTAATCAGCCAAACTGTTTTCAGCTGTGCTAACATTCTTGCACAAGGGTTTTCAAGGGTATTCTAACCATCCATTAGCCTTCTTACACAGTTAGCAAACACAAAGTACCATTAGAACACTTGGGTGATGGTTGTTGGAAATGGGCCTCTATACACCTATGAAGATATTGCATTGCATTACAAACCAGACGTTTGCAGCTAGAATAGTCATTTACCACATTAACGTATAGAGAGTATTTCTGAATCATTTAATGTTAGCTTCATTGTAAAAATCTGTGCTTTACTTTTAAAAATAAGGAAATTTCTGAGTGACCCTAAACTTTTGAACGGTCGTGTAGGTCCTGGTACAACAATAGTTATAAAACAATACTCATTTCGCAGTAATCTGAAGTGGCAGTGATGAGAAATCGAGCTTAGGTGATGTCACAGCTCACTTCCTCCTTCTCCTGTACAATGACTGGTAAAGCCTCTATATATAGTTTATAACACAGGATCCACCATTCACAATAGGTGATATCACAGCTCACCTCCTTCTGTACAATGACTGACACCTCTATATACTGTACAGTAGATAACATAGGATCCACTATTCACAATAAGTGATATCACAGCTCACCTCTTTCTGTACAATGACTGACAGTCCACAATAGGTGATGTCACATCTCACCTCCTCCACCTGTACAATAACTAATAACATCTCTATAGAAAGTAGCTAATACAGATCCACCATTCACAATAAGTGATATCAACTCACCTCCTCACCCTCTGGTACAATCACTGATATCTACTGTATATAATAGTGTTATCAGTCATTATACAGGAGGAGGTGAGTTGTGACATCACCTACTGTGAATGGTGAATCCTGTCTTGTGTACTGTATATAGAGGTGTTTTCAGTCATCGTACAGGGGGAAGAGGTGAGCTGTGACATCACTTATTGTGAATGCTGGATCCTGTGTTATCTACTGTATATAGAGGTGTTAACACAGGATCCAGCATTCACATTGGGTGATGTCACAGCCCACCTCCTCCTGTACAATGACTAACACCTCTATATTGATGTGGTCTCCTTTGTCTGTGTGTCCACTAGTTGGGCCCAGTCCTTCTCAGACCTTATCTGCATGTCACTTGACAAACGGTAAGGTTTTTAAATATTAGAGTTAAGACTGTCCCAATTACAGTCACTGTGGAGTGGTGGGACGGCTTTTGCTTTTTTTTTTAACCAAAAAACATGCTAACTAAATACAGTATATTTTTTTTATGCACTACTGTTTATTTACTGCATCGCATTTAATCATTATGTTTCAGTCCTTGTTTTCTTCGGTTCAGGGGCCAGTGTGAACATGCGCTTACACGCTGCATGCACGCCAGGTTGTATCCCAGTTCATACCTTTGGAATTTTTTTTATACAGTAGAAAACACAGGATCCAGCATTCACAATGAGTGATGTCACAGCTCACCTCTTCCTCCTGTACAATGACTGAGAACACCACTATATACAGTAGATGTAACAGTATTCCCTATTCACAATAGGTGATATCACAGCTCGATATCTTAGCTCACCTCCTCCTGTACAATGACTGATGACGCTTTCATATACAGTAGATAACACAGGATCCATCATTCACAATAGGTGATGTCACATCTCACCTCCTCCTCCTGTACAATGAGTGTCAGTGAGTCTGAGACAATTTATGTGCCCACGATCAGGAACTGCTGTGGGTTTGACGCTGTGTACTTGTGCAACGTCAAACCCACAGCGGCCAGATGTTATAGCATAGTGGATGGGATTTCAAGAAACGCCAGCAGACACTGACATGCAGTGCGTCTTTCCAAACCGCAGCATGTCAATTTCTCTTGCAGAAATGCCACAGAATGTATTGGACGCAGTGAATCCGCACGGTTCAGTGAACACATGCGGATTCACTTGCGTTCAACAGACGCTTGCGCTGGATCATGGGCGCCCGGGTTTACCGCCTAAGTCCACGTGGCTTTACTGTACAGAACAGGTATGAGTCTTGTATTGGGTGAAGTGACTTGTGTGAAATCTGCAAGATTTTTATTCATTCTAATGGATCAAAAAGTAAAAAAAAAATCATTTAAATTGCACTTATTAGTTAAAAAAATGCCAAACAGTATATATATATATATATATATATATATACACACACACACCGCTCCTTTACTGTATCTTTTGCTGGCTCCTCCTCCCCATATCTTCCCCTTACTGTTGGGCCCCCTCCTCTTCTCCTTGTACACTGCCAATATTGGTCAATCAGTAGATTTGGCTTCCAGTACCATCTCTATTCGCTGATGGCGCCCAATTATACGCTTCTTCTCCTGAGATCACGCCAGCCTTTCTAGAAAACACCGGCGATTGTCTAAACGCTGTATCTAACATCATGTCCTCACTATATCTGAAACTGAACCTGTCAAAGACTGAACTCCTGGTGTTTCCTCCCTCTACTAATGTACCTATACCCGACATTGCCATTTCTGTGTGTGGCTCCACTATTAGGCTGGAGTCACATTAACCTGCGCAAAATACGGTCAGTATTTTACATGCGTAATACGGATGACAGACCCCTAAACAGTGCTCCGTATGTCATCCGTAATCAAGGTGTGGTCGCGTATTTTGCGCATGTAAGCATCCGTATGGCGAGATTTTCTCGCAGGCTTGCAAAATGGACATATAATGGAGCCCTATGACAGGGTTTCTAAAGACACCTGGTGCGTATTTCTCGCAAGTCACATGTGTGGTCCGTGTGTAATGCGTATTTTTTGCGCACCCATAGACTTGCATTGGCGTACTACGGGCGTAGTACGCTGACAATCGCAGCATGCTGCGAGTGGCACGGAGCGTAGGATACTGAGGAGAAATTTACGGCTGGTGCGAGGGACCCCATAGAGAATCATTGGTCCGTGTCTAATGCGTGCTTTTAGCGCCTCTCACTCTCCCGTATTCCTCGCCAGTGTGACTCCGGCCTTACTCCCCAGCAACATGCCCGCTGTCTTGGGGTCATACTTGACTCCGAGCTTTCCTTTGCCCCCCACATTCGATCACTGGCTCGCTCTTGTTATCTGCACCTCAAAAACATTTCTACAATTCGACCTTTTCTTACCTTTGACTCTGCAAAAACTCTTACTGTTTCTCTTATTCATTCTCGTCTCGACTATTGTAACTCTCTTCTAATCGGTCTCCCTCTTACCAAACTCTCCCCTCTCCAATCTGTCTTAAATGCTGCAGCCAGGATCATATTCCTCACCAATCGTTACACCGATGCCTCTACCTTGTGCCAGTCATTACACTGGCTACCCGTCCACTCCAGAATTCAGTATAAACTTATTACCCTCACCCACAAAGCCCTCCATAGCTCAGCACCACCCTACATCTCCTCCCTTGTTTCAGTATACCACCCTACCCGCACCCTCCGTTCTGCTGATGACCTGAGGTTAGTATCCTCAATAATCAGAACCTCCCACTCCCGTCTCCAAGACTTTACACGTGCTGCGCCAATTCTTTGGAATGCACTTCCCAGGTCAATACGATTAGTCCCCAATCCCCACAATTTTAAGCGTGCCCTGAAAACGCACTTATTCAGACTGGCCTATCGCCTCCACGCATTAACCTAATCTATCCCTGTGTGGCACAGCCAAAAGTTTTACCATAACCAGGTTCCCCGCATCATGTTCCCACATGCTTTATGCATCCATTAGCCCTCTGTGTCTGTACTGTTACACACTTAACATTATGGCTGGTCCATACAATCAGGGCAACTGTTATCACCCACCTTTCGTGTCTACCTCTTTCCTCAGACTGTAAGCTTGTGAGCAGGGCCCTCACTCCTCTTGGTATTTGTTATAATCTACTGTATGTGATTATTGTTATGCTGTAATGTCTATTGTCTGTACAAATCCCCTCTGAAATGTAAACGCTGCGGAATATGTCGGCGCTATAGAAATAAATTATATATATATAAGTTCCTGGGAAAGCTGGGTTGTAGTAATGTCGGGCAAATTGGTCAGCGGGTAGTTTTCTCCAAGTACAGATAACACGGTCAGAGACAATTATTAACTACTGCAGTTTAATGTAATGGCAAAAATAAAGAATTGTCTGTATCGTCCCACCGTTTTCTCTATGATGGCCGATCCTTCATCCCTGGCTGTTACTAGATAGTCTTCCTGGCGGCGGCGGCGGCGGCGGCGGCGGCGGCGGCGGCGGCAGCACTGCTACTGTGTGCTGTGTGGGAGGCCTGTGACAACGTGAAGCCGGGGACGCGAGTGATGTAACATCCGAGGGTTGAGCCCCGTGTGGCGGCTCCGCCCACAAACACAGGACGGGGATTCGGGCCTCAACGGTCGAAGTGAACGGATCGCTGCGGAGTCCCGGGGTAAAGCAGGCACTTGTTATCATTACCGTGAGCCTTTCATTTAATTCATTAATCTGTAGTTAATGGCTGAGATTGTGTCTATGTCATTATATTATCTGAATGGCGTCCTGGGACTTGTAGTTCCACAACACTTACTACTGCTTTGTGCATAAAATATTGATCCTATTCTGCCCCCCCCCCCCCACAAACTGCACTATAGTGATCAGTAAAAAAATGGCTTGGGACATCGGAGTCACACTGAGCGCAGCTCCGGAGGTGTCAGGCGGTTTTCTGGTTCATGTCAGTAAATTACTTTATGAGCTGACTGATAAGTTAGGCACAAGCTGGCGTACGGCCAGGGTTATGGGGCCCTTTGGAGTCCTAGGGTCCGTTTTTGCATCCGATTTTTCTTTTTTTTCCTCCCCGTCTTCCAGGAGGTATAACTTTTTTTTTTTTCCATTTCAGCAGGTAGATTTGTGTCAGGGCTTGTTTTTTACAGTACGAACTGTAGATTTTATCTTTAGTATTTTGAAGTCCATACAATGTTATGATAATCTTATTCTTTTTTTTTTTTTGGAAGGAAACAAAGTGACCACTCTGTCATTTCAAGATTTCTTCTGCTTTGGCGTTCACCGTATGGGATAAATATTGAGTTATTTTGTTGTTTGTTAGACACCTATGGTATAACTCTTCTTTGGAGCTCCTGCTCCCTATATACAGCACCCTTCTCCTTGCACGCAGCGCCCATGCTCCCTATTCGCAGCACCCTTCTCCCTACATGCAGCATCCCCGCTCCCTATACGCAGCACCCTTTTCCCCACACGCAGCGCCCCTGCTCCCTATACGCAGCTCCCTACCCATTCGTGCAGCGCCCACACTACACGCAGCGTCCCCGCTCCCTATACGCAGCACCCTTCTCCCTACATGCAGCATCCCCGCTCCCTATACGCAGCACCCTTTTCCCCACACACAGCGCCCCTGCTCCCTATACGCAGCTCCCTACCCATTCGTGCAGCGCCCACACTACTTACACGCAGTGTCCCCGCTCCCTATACGCAGCACCCTTCTCCCTACATGCAGCATCCCCGCTCCCTATACGCAGCACCCTTTCCCCACACGCAGCGCCCCTGCTCCCTATACGCAGCTCCCTACCCATTCGTGCAGCGCCCACACTACTTACACGCAGCATCTCCGCTCCCTATACGCAGCACCCTTTTCCCCACACGCAGCGCCCCTGCTCCCTATACGCAGCTCCCTACCCATTCGTGCAGCGCCCACGCTACTTACACGCAGCATCTCCGCTCCCTATACGCAGCACCCTTTTCCCCACACGCAGCGCCCCTGCTCCCTATACGCAGCTCCCTACCCATTCGTGCAGCGCCCACACTACACGCAGCGTCCCCGCTCCCTATACGCAGCACCCTTCTCCCTACATGCAGCATCCCCGCTCCCTATACGCAGCACCCTTTTCCCCACACACAGCGCCCCTGCTCCCTATACGCAGCTCCCTACCCATTCGTGCAGCGCCCACACTACTTACACGCAGTGTCCCCGCTCCCTATACGCAGCACCCTTCTCCCTACATGCAGCATCCCCGCTCCCTATACGCAGCACCCTTTTCCCCACACGCAGCGCCCCTGCTCCCTATACGCAGCTCCCTACCCATTCGTGGAGCGCCCACACTACTTACACGCAGCATCTCCGCTCCCTATACGCAGCACCCTTTTCCCCACACGCAGCGCCCCTGCTCCCTATACGCAGCTCCCTACCCATTCGTGCAGCGCCCACACTACTTACACGCAGCGTCCCCGCTCCCTATACGCAGCACCCTTCTCCCTACATGCAGCATCCCCGCTCCCTATACGCAGCACCCTTTTCCCCACACGCAGCGCCCCTGCTCCCTATACGCAGCTCCCTACCCATTCGTGCAACGCCCACACTCCTTGCACGCAGCGCCCCTGCTCCATACATCACGCCCACTCCCTACGCACCGTGCACACTTGTAAATCAAATGTCATAAGTTGAAACCACGGGCCACGGGCCCCGACACTTGCCGGATTCACTATGTGCTAGCACTGGTCTTGCATCTTTATATGTGTACTAGGCCTCTACAGCGTAAAATGCATTGCAAAATCGCACAATATTTTTTTGTGAATTTTTTTTTGCTTAAAGAACTGTGTAGTAGGCTTCTAAAATAAAATGCAGAGGGATGCAGGAAAAAAAATGCTGAATGCTGTGGTCACACAGGGAGGTCCACCAAAAATCTCCTATACATGTGGTAGTTTTAATTTGGACTCGCCTTTAGGCCTCAGTCAGATGACAGTGAGTCACATACTCTCTGTGTTTTTCCTACATGCTAGTTTGACGTTTCCAACATGTCCGTGTTTTTTCTTTTTTTTTTTGCGGATCGAGTATCTGCAAAATCATGAGTCATGATCAATGAAGAGTCATGGATCAACTCGCCCATTCAAGTCTATGGTCCTTGAAAAAACTGGACAGTACACGGATGCCATCCATGTGTCATTGGAATATTATCCTTTTTTTTTTTTGCTCAAGGATAGAAGAAGCTTTGAAACTTTTTTTTCTGTATATGAGAAAAACATGGCACGCTGATGATCATATGCAAAAAAGAAAAAAAAAGAAAACAGTAAAAAAAAAACTACCTTACTCCTAGAGCCCCGGACGTGTAAAGTGGAAACTACTACACTGCACCCATCATGTGATAGGTTCTAAAGGCGCCTCACAGACCCATTTTCTTACAGAGGACCTGCCACCTGATCAAAAGGGGCCAGTTTTTGTTCTTAGGCTATGTGCACACGCTGCGGATTGGCCTGCGGTTTATCACCTCTACAATGGGGAGATGGTAAACCGCAGCGGAATCCGCAGAAAAGAAGTGACATGTCATTTCTTTCTGCGGATTCAAAACCGCAGCTTTTCCGCAGTTAAAAATCCGCAGCATGTGCACAGCAGATTGTAAATCCCATAGGATAACATGCTACTGTACACTGTCTGCAGAACTGCTGCGGCCAAAACCGCAGCAGAACCGCAGCGTGTGCACATAGCCTTATTTTATTCCTGCTGCACCCCTGAGTATTGTTTATTTTTTTAATCTGCCATACGGTTCCAAAGATATGGGCCATTTTATTTACTGCTTCTTCCATTGGTCTTTAGCAAAGGGATGTGGCTCACAAAGTACCTCAGGGGCGTGTCTTAAGCCTGCTCTGCATAATTACCATGTGAGCCACGCCTCATTGTAAAGACCATGAAATTTAGCACAAAATAATTAAAATAAAAAAGGCCCATATCTCTGGACCAAAATGGCGGATTTAAATAAAACGAAAAACTGAAAACTTAGGGGAGCAACGGGAATAAAATAAGAACAAAAAAAACTGATCACTTTTGATCTGGTGACAGGTCCTCTGTAAGATAGGGTAGGGTCAACTCAGTTTTTGTTATCCTGCTCTAACAAATAGCTCAGAGGGCTGAGCATTGGACTCAATTTTTTCCGGAGGACCCATGGAAAATGAGTGCAGCGGACGTGTGCATGCCCGACCTTTCCTCATTTCAGACGAGGCTCTTCAAGGGTCCCTGCAATTGGGACGTTATCCCCTAGCCCATGAATAGTGAATAACAAACCCTTGCGAGACCCATCATCCCGTTATAGCATATTCTGTCGATATGCCATCAGTTTATAGAATGAGCGCATCCCTTTAAGTGTCCGGTGCTGGTGAAGTGCACACAGCATAGTTGTAATCCAAGCTCCGTGCAGTGGAGCAATGGAGTGGAGTAACACCAAAGTTTGCTCAGTAGTTTTCTCCACTTTTATGATCTGCAGCGTGGCGCGGTGTCCCCTCCATGGAAACGGCTTCAGCAACAGAGTCTGCGGTGTCCTCTGTGTGACAAGCTGCAGAACGGCCCTGTGCGAGCAGAGCGCTGATCTCTGCCTCCTCCACCAATCACACCACCAGTAAGTGCATTTCTTACTTTTTTTAACCCCTTCCCGACATATTTTTTGCTTTTGTGCTGTCATTTTTTTTATTTTCCTTTCCATCTGCCAAGAGCCATATTTTTTTTTTTTTATTTGCCCATTGAGATAGACGTATCAAGAATTGCGTTAATGAGTTATCGTCGTTCATTTTACAATACTTTTGCTGGGAAAATTATTCCTTGTGCTGTGAAATGGTGAAAAAAAAGTGAATTCCAACATTATTTTGTGCAATAAAAATTGTCGAGTATTGTTTTTATTGCTGTTTTTTTTTTCTTTTTTTAAAAAAACGTCAGATAGTTAAGAAAAAAGTATGGTCTGTTCCACCATATTCTGAGCCCCATTTTTTATTTTTGTTTCTTTAGTGGGGCTTGTTTAATGAGTGACAAGATGTAGTTTTTAACCCCTTAGCGACAGAGCCAGTTTGCAGCTTAATGACCAGGCCAATTTTTACAATTCTGACCACTGTCCCTTTATGAGGTTATAACTCTGGAACGCTTTAATGGATCCCGCTGATTCTAAGACTGTTTTTTCGTGACATATTGTACTTCATATTAGTGGTAAAATTTCTTCGATAAGTCTTGTGTTTATTTATGAAAAAAATGGAAATATGGCGAAAATTTTGAAAATTTTGCAATTTTAAAAATTTAAATTTTTATGCCCTCAAATCAGAGAGATGTGTCACACAAATTTCTTAATTAATAACATTTCCCACATGTCTACTTTACATCAGCACAATTTTGGAAGCAAAATTTTTTTTTGTTAGGAAGTTATAAGGGATAAAAATTGACCAGCGATTTCTCATTTTTACAACAAAATTTACAAAACCATTTTTTTTAGGGACCACATCATATTTAAAGTCATTTTGAGGGGTGTACATGACAGAAAATACCCAAAAGTGGCACCATTCTAAACACTAGACCCCTCAAGGTGCTCAAAACCACATTCAAGAAGTTTATTAACCCTTTAAGTGCTTCACAGGAACTAAAGCAATGTGGAAGGAAAAAATTAATATTTAACTTTTTTTTGCAAAAAATTTACTTCAGAACCAATTTTTTTTATTTTCACAAGTGTTAAAAGAGAAAATCAACCACAAAATTTGTTGTACAATTTCTCCTGAATACGCCGATACCCTATATGTGGGGGTAAACCACTATTTCAGCACACGGCAGAGCTCGCAAGGGATGGAGCGCCGTTTGACTTTTTCAACGCAGAATTGGCTGGAATTGAGATCGGATGCCATGTTGCGTTCGGAGAGCCCTTAATGTGCCTAAACAGTGGAAACCTCCATCAAGTGACCCCATTTTGGAAACTAGACCCATTAAGGAACTTATCTAGATGTGTGGTGAGCACTTTGAACCCCCAAGGGCTTCACAGAAGTTTATAACGTAGAGCCGTGAAAATAAGAAATCTATTTTTTTCCACAAAGATGATCTTTTCGCCCCAAAATTTTTATTTTTACAAGGGTAACAGGAGAAATCATACCCGCACAGTTGTTATGCGATTTGTCCTGAGTACGACGATACCCCATATGTGGGGGGGAACCACTGTTTGGGCGCATGGGAGAGCTCGGAAGGGAAGGAGTGCCATTTTGGAATGCAGACTTTGATGGAATGGTCTGCGGGCATCATGTTGCGCTTGCAGAGCCCCTGATGGGCCTAAACAGTGGAAACCCCCCACAAGTGACCCCATTTTGGAAACTAGACCCATTAAGGAACTTATCTAGATGTGTGGTGAGCACTTTGAACCTTCAAGTGCTTCACAGAAGTTTATAACGTAGAGCCGTGAAAATAAAAAATCCATTTTTTTTCCACAAAAATGATCTTTTCGCCCCCAAATTTTTATTTTTACAAGGGTAACAGGAGAAATCATACCCGCACAGTTGTTATGTGATTTGTCCTGAGTACGCAGATACCCCATATGTGGGGGGGAACCACTGTTTGGGCGCATGGGAGAGCTCGGAAGGGAAGGAGTGCCATTTTGGAATGCATACTTTGATGGAATGGTCTGCGGGCATCATGTTGCGCTTGCAGAGCCCCTGATGGGCCTAAACAGTGGAAACCCCCCACAAGTGACCCCATTTTGGAAACTAGACCCATTAAGGAACTTATCTAGATGTGTGGTGAGCACTTTGAACCTTCAAGTGCTTCACAGAAGTTTATAACGTAGAGCCGTGAAAATAAAAAGTCTTTTTTTATTTCCACAAAAGTGATTTTTTTAGACCCCCAAAGTTGGCAAATAGTGGAAACCCCTCAATTCTTGCTCCAACCCTAACCCCAACACACCCCTAACCCTAATCCCAACCCTAATCCCTAATTCTAACCCTAATTCTAGTTCGCCCTAACCCTAATTCTAACCCTAGTCGTGACCCGAGCCCTAGCCCTAGCACAACCCTAACCCTAGCCCTAACCCTAGCCCAACCCTAACCCTACCCTAGCCCAACCCTAACCCTAGCCCAACCCTAACCCTAGCCCTAACCCTAACCCTACCCTAACCCTAATGGAAAACTGAAAAAAAAAATATTTTCTTTATTCCATTATATTGGCCTATATAAGGGAGTGATAAACGGGGGGGTTATGTACTATTTTTTTTTATTTTGATCACTATGATCGTTTATCATAGTGATCAAAATAATGAATGGAATCTGCCAGCCGGAGCCGGCAGATTCCCGGCGGGCGCACTGCGCATGCGCCCGCCATTTTCAAGATGGCGGCGCCCATCGGAGGATGCCGGCGGGACGTGGGACCACCGGGAGGGGACAGAGGGCCACGGAGAGGTACCGGGGGGGGATCGGGGACCCTATTTCTCTCTCCTCTGATGTGCGATCACATCAGAGGAAAGAGAAATTAAATGTAAAATCGCGGCTTTTTTTTTTTTTTTGCGGTCGCCGTTATAGGGTTAATAACGGCGATCGCAAAAGCGGGGGTCGGTAAAAACCGATCGATTCATGTTCTCTGGGGTCTCGGCTACCCCTGGCAGCCGAGACCCCGGAGAAAATCCGACACTGGGGGGCGCTATTCACTTAAATCACAGCGCCGTGAATTAACGGCGCTGTGGTTTTAGTACCCTTAATTACCGCCGTTAAAAGGCGTATCGGCGGTCGTTAAGGGGTTAATGGGGTGGATACTACGTTTTTTTCTCTTTATTGCATTTTTTTGTGGCAGGTGCTGTGACAAAATAACCCAGCAATTTTTGCACTTCAATTTTTTTCTTTCTCTTTATTGCGTTTATATTATGGATGAAATTAATTTTATATTCTGATAGCTTGGAGGTTTATGAAAGCAGAAAAACCAAATAAGTTTGTGTGTGTGTATGTGTATATATATATATATATATATATATATATATATATATATATATATATATATATTATTTATTATTATTTTTTTTTAACTAGGAACAAGGGTGATGCAAACTATCTGCACCAAAAACTGCAAATGTGATTCCAATGGAACAAGGCTGAAGAGTCCTTAACGGGGTTTTTCACACCTTTCTTTAACTTTTACATATGACCACATTATGGCTAAAAAAAAAAAAAAAGGGGACATCGTCTCGCCTTTAGATTCCATGCCGCCCCTCTTTCTGATTGACCTTGTTCCCCATCTCGTTCTCTTCTGACATGGTCAGAGCTTGACCACTGCAGCCAATCAGGGGGCGCATTGATTGACTGCAGTTGTCAAGCGCCAACTACAGTGGAAGACAAACTGAGACTGTCGGGGAGCAGAGGAGCACATGGATGAGTATATACTTTTTCTTATTATGTCAATCAATGTTCCTTGCACCCCACGTGACCATGCGCGGCTCATTCACGTCACTGACGTACGTCCCATCCAGAAAGATTGATTGCGTGCTAGTGAGTAACCGGAAAAGAGCCGATCGGAGGACGGACCGCGCAGGAGAGGTAGAGGAAGGTGAGAAGAGGATGAGATCCTATAATTGACAGCGGACGACCTGCGATCGGCTCAGATTCGGGGTAATTGTGAAAGGATTACAGGGGGCTGAGACAGCAGTTTATTTGAAATCG
This sequence comes from Dendrobates tinctorius, assembly GCF_039654945.1. Classification (NCBI taxonomy): domain Eukaryota; kingdom Metazoa; phylum Chordata; class Amphibia; order Anura; family Dendrobatidae; genus Dendrobates; species Dendrobates tinctorius. The sequence goes on from NW_027361806.1 coordinate 29,537, forward strand.
TGCCTTAATTAATTGCCATATTGTTAATGACGGCACAATTATACTTTGGGATTTTGCAATAAGAAAAAAAAGCTAGACAAGCATTCTTAATAGGGGAGAGGATGCAAAAACGAAAAAGTCTGTCCCAGCTCTAAACTGGCGAAGAAGTGGTCGCCGCCGTCACGTTTTTTTTTTTGCTCTTCCTTCCTGGGCGAATTACTTGTCATTGTAAGATCAGCTCGAGACATAATTTGTCCTAAGCGGAAAGTCCTTGAAAAAGATTTTTTGGCCTGCGTCCCATTGCTCCGAGTGCTCATAAATACAGTTCTGACTGAATAAAATGGCACTTCACCTAAATGCTGTTATATATGTGTCATTATCAGTAAATGCAAGATTTATGACTCGCCTGCCTATTACTGGATTAGACAGAAAGTTTCCCCGCGAATGCTCTGACATTGCAGACGGCGGGCTGAAGGAATACTTCCTCCCTTATATTAATATTAATATCACTTTATTTGTCTTTAATATTTCCATGATAAAGCAGATAGGCACAAAGGCGGCAATTTGTCATCGGCCACTGAAGTGTTGCCCAGCGGCCATTCAGCGGATTTGTTGTTGCAGGGAAGAACCAAATAGATACGATGCTGTACGCCGGTGGATTGTGCTTCCGTGCGGCCACATCGAGTTTTTACTATAGGGGCTACGGGCAGTTATCGGTCACTATAAGGTATACTGCTTTTTAGCTGCATTAATGCACATCGATAACCAGCAGATGCAACCTGGCTGTATAGGTAATTGTTACCCGAGGTCAGACTTCTGCTCTTTCTGTTACATGCTTTACACTGCAGCTCAGCTTTTTCAGATTGGCTGCTAGACTATTTGGACAAAAGTATGTGCCCCCTCCATATTACACCTCCAGGAGCTTTTCTGACCTCCTTTTCTGCATCCATAGAAATTAATACAGAGTCTGTCCCTTTTGCAGATATAACGGCTCCCGCTCTTGGTAAACTTTCTATAAAATTTTGGAGGTATCTGTGGGAGTTTTTGCCCCTTCATCCAGAAGAACATTTGTGAGGTCAGACACTGATATTGGGGGGAGGCCAGGCTCACAATGTATATTGATAGTGTTGGATGAGGCTGAGGTTGGGGTTCTGTGCAGCCAGTCATGTTCTTCCACTAAACTCCCCCAATTATGTCTGTATGGACCTTGTACACTTGTCACAGCCATGGGGAACAGACAAGGGTCTAACCCCTTACCCCCCCAAACTGTTCCCACAAAGCTGGATGCTACAATTGCCCACAGTTTTGAGCTGGAGAATTAAGGTCTCCCTTCACTGGAGGCCGAGGGCGCCCCCTAATAACAGCCCATAGCATTATCCTCCACGAAACTGTACAGCCGGCGCAATGCAGTCAGTGGGTAACGTTCTCCTGGAATCACCAAACCCAGACTCCTCCATCAGACGCCTCATAGAGAAGTGTGATCCATCACTGCACAGAACACATTTCCTCTAAAGTCCAGTAATGGCGGCTTTACACCACTCCATCCGACGCTCAGCATTGTGCTTGGTGATGTAAGGCTGTAGTGGCTGCAACGGCCATGAAGCTCCCGGCGGGGGTGCAGTATTTGTGCTGATGTTAATGCCAGAAGAGGTCTGGACTCTGCAGTTATGGGGTCAACACAGCGTTGGTGGCTTTTCTTCCCTCTGCTCCTCAGCAGTCGGTGACACGGTTCTGTAACGTTAGGGGGGTCTCCACATCCTGGCTGAGTTGCTGCGTTTCCTTCCACTTCTGTAATCAGTCACAGGTGTTGAAGAAATGTCATGAACGGACTTGTTACCCCGGTGACTCCTATTCCAAGGCCGCGCTGGTGTCAGTGAGCTCTGCACCACCGGCCACTCTGTCACATGTTAGTAATGGCGTGGGGCCGGAGGTTATACACCGGGGGGGTGGTAAAGGGGCTGGAGGCTATACACTGGGGGGGGGTAAAGGGGCCGGAGGCTATACACTGGGAGGGGTAAACGGGCTGGAGGCTATATACTGGTGGGAGTAAAGGGGCCGGAGGCTATACACTGGGGGGGTAAAGGGGTAGGAGACTATACACTGGGAGGGGTAAAGGGGCCGGAGGCTATACACTGGGGGGGGTAAAGGGGCCGGAGGCTATACACTGGGGGGTAAAGGGGCCGGAGGCTATATACTGGGGGGGGTAAAGGGGCCGGAGGCTATACACTGGGGGGGTAAAGGGGCCGGAGGCTATACACTGGGGGGTAAAGGGGCCTGAGGCTATACACTGGGGGGTAAAGGGGCCGGAGGCTATATACTGGGGGGGTAAAGGGGCCGGAGGCTATACACTGGGGGGGGGTAAAGGGGCCGGAGGCTATACACTGGGGGGGGTAAAGGGGCCGGAGGCTATACACTGGGGGGGGTAAAGGGGCCGGAGGCTATACACTGGGGGGGGTAAAGGGGCCGGAGGCTATACACTGGGGGGGGTAAAGGGTCCGGAGGCTATACACTGGGGGGTAAAGGGGCCGGAGGCTATACACTGGGGGGGTAAAGGGGCCGGAGGCTATACACTGGGGGGGTAAAGGGGCCGGAGGCTATACACTGGGGGGGTAAAGGGGCCGGAGGCTATACACTGGGGGGGTAAAGGGGCCGGAGGCTATACACTGGGGGGGTAAAGGGGCCGGAGGCTATACACTGGGGGGGTAAAGGGGCCGGAGGCTATACACTGGGGGGGTAAAGGGGCCGGAGGCTATACACTGGGGGGGTAAAGGGGCCGGAGGCTATACACTGGGGGGGGGGGTAAAGGGGTCAGAGGCTATACACTGGGGGGGGGGGGGTAAAGGGGTCAGAGGCTATACACTGGGGGGGTAAAGGGGCCGGAGGCTATACACTGGGGGGTAAAGGGGCTGGAGGCTATACACTTGGGGGGGTAAAGGGGCTGGAGGCTATACACTTGGGGGGGTAAAGGGGCTGGAGGCTATACACTTGGGGGGGTAAAGGGGCTGGAGGCTATACACTTGGGGGGGTAAAGGGGCTGGAGGCTATACACTTGGGGGGGTAAAGGGGCTGGAGGCTATACACTTGGGGGGGTAAAGGGGCCGGTGGCTATACACTTGGGGGGGTAAAGGGGCTGGAGGCTATACACTGAGAAGGGGTAAAGGGGCTGAAGGCTATACACTGGGGGGGGGGGGCGAGGGGTCTCAGCGGCCAGGTGACTGGTGGTCACGATTTCTTCCATTCTATCTGAGTGGCAATGCTGGAGCAGAGGGCTAGTTTAGGTAATGAGTAGCTCTTCCCACTGTGTTAAGGGATTGTCCCTTTTCACCTATTTTTTTACCCATCGGCTCGGTGATGTGTACAGTAACAAATTAGACTGATCACTGAGACCACTGATTGCTTGAAGGGTCAGATAACTGATGGTCGGAACGTCATGTCTTGCAGTGCGTTGGTGGGGACACTCAGAACAACAGTGGTGCAGCAGACCGCCGATCCCGGGAGTTAGAATGTTTTCTTTGTTTTTTGCATAAGTATCTTTTCCCACTGGAAAACCCTGTAAGAAGTGATTGTCAGCAAAGGACTAGGGGGATCGTTATTGATCTTATGAGACTTTTGTATGATCCCTATAAAGAAAAACAAATTAAAACATGAGTCTTTGATTTAGTCATCAATTCACAAATGAAACATTTTTTTTCTTGCAGACATTAATAATAATTTTTGTTTTTTATTGATTCCGTCTTTTGCCTTTTATAGTGTGAAATATTCAAGGTTTTTTTTTAAATTTTTTTTTTTTTAATTTTCTACATTTGATCTTTTTTTTTTTTTAATTACTATTAGCAGCGCCGCTTAGAGTCGTCAAACCTGACAAAACGCTCATCGGAATAAAAAGTCAGATCATGATTGTTGTACAAAGCAATGTAATCATTTGTAATTGAATCGTCAGAAATGCAAATGTTATCTGCTTGACATTTCCTACCAGTCTCGCGTCTTTTTTAATTATCTTTATTAAAGTCTGGAGCTTTACAAAGGGAAAAGCTTTACAATTAAACCCCAGTTTGTTACACGGCATGACATTTACCTGTAATCGCCTTTTCTCCTAGACCTTGATGTTTAATTATTGTTTTTTTGTGCCCCCTCTAGGGATTTGTCGGATAACGTATGTTTGCAGCGGTGACCCGGCGTCGGGCAGAGAATGCAAAAACAGGTTAGAGCTCTCGCTCCTCCGCTCCGGCGTCTAATGACCGGAGGATTATGGAAAAGGGACCAAATCCACCGCTCCGCTCCATTACATAGGAAACAGACTTTTTTTTTTTTTTTTGTATTTCCGCCAACAGGTTTACTGCCACAGATCTCTGTGTACTAAAGAAAGTAGACAGCTCAATTAGACTTTAATTAACAGTAAATGGTTTTATTGCAGAGACATTGAAACGGCGGCGACGGCCGAAGTAATTGAATCGGTCAGTTGTTAGCGCAGAAAAGTATTTCTGGTGTGATCTGAGTAGTGTTTATGCGAGAAAACTATCTTAGTCAGAAAATTACCTACTGTTTACATCACATTTTTATGAGCGTTTTTTTTTTCGATGTTTTTTTCTTATTTACAATTTTGTATGTCACTTATCTATATTAAAAAAAAAAACATTTTGTGCTAGACATTAGGCCTCGTATAAAACATACACTTCCTGTTCTTTACTGATGACTTTTTTTTAGCAATCTTATCCTTGCAGACAGGACTACACAGAAACGCCTCAGTCGATGCTAGGAACTACCATTCGCAATAGGTGATGTCACAGCTCACCTCCTCCTATACAATGACTGATAACACATCTATATACTGTAGATAACACAGGATCCACTATTCACAATATGTGATGTCACAGCTCGCCTCCTCCTATACAATGACTGATAACACATCTGTATACTGTAGATAACACAGGATCCACTATTCACAATATGTGAATCGCCTCCTCCTGTACAATGACTGATAACACCTCTATATACAGTAGATAACAGGATCCACCATTTACAATAGATGGTATCACAGCTCTCCTCCTCATCCTCCTGTACAAGATTGATAACACCTCTATACACACTAGATAACACAAGATCCACCATTCACAATAGGTGATGTCACAGCTCTCCTCCTGTACAGTGACTGATAAAACCTCTATATACACTAGATAACACAGGATCCACCATTCACAGTAGGTGATGTCACAGCTCACTTCCTCTTTTACAATGACTGATAGCATAACTATATAATAATAATAATAATAATAATAATCTTTATTTTTATATAGCACTAACATATTCCGCAGCGCTTTTACAGTTTGCACATATTTTCATCACTGTCCCTGATGGGGGCTCACAATCTAAATTCCCTATCAGTGTGTCTTTGGAGTGTGGGAGGAAACCGGAGTACCTGGAGGAAACCCACGCAAACACGGGGAGAGCATACAAACTCCTTGCAGATGTTGTCCTTGGTGGGATTCGAACCCAGGACTCCAGCGCTGCAAGGCTGCAGCGCTAACCACTGAGCCACCGTGCTGCCCATATACAGTAGGTAACTCAGAATCCACCATTCACGATAGGTGATGTCACAGCTCACCTCCCCCTCCTGTACAATGACTGATAACCCTTCTGTTTACAGTAGATAATGCAGGATTCACCATTCACAATAGGTGATATTACAGCTCACCTCCTCCTCCTCCTGTATAATGACTGATAACAAAGCAGATGTGGTGTGCCACACTACCTCCGCCATTTACATGCTGCCTCTGTAGCTTCTGTCCATCCTTCCCTGACTTGTATTTTTGTCTTTCTCAGCTTTCCAGCCATAGGAGTGGCTCATCCAGAACCTCCAGGAGATACGAGCAGCCGACCATTTCCTCCAAATCTCGCTCCCCGTCCCCATATACCTACAGACGCATGTGTGAGCTCACCGAGGATCCGAGGCAGCGTCTGGCCCACTTACACCTGGGACCTTACGAATTCAAGAAGGAAACGGGCAGCAAGCCCCCATTTGTAGTCAGACACGTAAGTCCGCCGAGAAAGCTGTCCTCTATTTACACCCCCCCAAACCTCACAAGCTGCAATCGGTCATCTTTATCTTGATATCCTGTTAATCTGGCATCCGCGTCCAAATCTCGGATTAGGATTGTACGTCAGTCGTTTCCACGGCTAGGAAGAACTGTAAAATAAAAGCAGCCACTGTTTCTGACCATCGCTCCCCCTGTAGGTTCTGCTTTTATTTTGCAAGACCCTTTTTACTTTCAGGTAGAGACGAGCTCTTCCCCTGACACATCCGTGCTGTCATGTACTGCCAAAAATTCCAGATCGGAGGAACCTTCAAGGCTGCATGCTGGTAAGTAGCCCAAGTGTGCATCCACTAAAGAAAAATATTTATATACAGTATATCAATGCCCACAAGGCGGATTTTGTGCACGGATTGTGAGTGCATAGATGTAAAACCATTGAAAAATCCACTCAGAATTTGCATAAAAAAAAGCTGCAGAATATCTGCACCAGATTTGCAACGTGTGCAGTTACCGGGAGGGTAACATTGTGCAGCGTGGATTTGCTTGCGGAAAATCCAGGCAGTAATATGACATTTGTAAAACTTCAGCATAAAGTGACCTCTTCTCTGCAGCGTGACTATTCCTTCTGTGGATTTTCAGTGCAGATTTTACCCTCTGCAATGCACAGGGGGGAATTCTGTGATAAAATCCCTGTGGAATCGCTGCAGAAAAATGGGTGTTAAATACGCCGCACAATATTTTTTGCTAACGGGCTGTCTACTTAAACAAAATCATACTGAAATGTGTGTAAAGGCCTCGTGCCCAACCAATCTATTCTATTATTTCTAAACACTTTTTTTCGGTGATCACTTTGTATCCTCGTTCATACTGCACTCACACACACACAAGTGATACACCATTTGAAAGGTAAACTTGCCCCCTTCAGCAAGAAAACAGCCAAACTAACCACACATCCACGATTTGATCACAAAATACAGGTTAAACATTGATTTTCTTAAACCTGCTGTAAGGAAAAATGACCTGCAGGTGGCACCACAGTACTCCAAAGCACACTACCACAAAGCTGCTTACAGACATTACAAACAAATCCTAACACTTGCCTTGGGGAGCTTTCCAGCTTGCAGAACTGCTTGCCCAGCCTAATTTAATCAAACTGGAGGATTGCACACTTCACTGCAGGTGAGGCACATATGCAAACACATTTGTAAACATGCCCAGACAAACAAATGATACACCATTTGAAAAGTCAAATTACCTGCAGGTGGCAGCACACTACCCCAAAGCTGCTTACAGTCATCCCAAACAAATCCAAACATTTGCCTTGGGGGCTTTCCCGCTTGCCGAACTGCTTGCACAGCTTATTTTAGCCAAATTGGAGGATTGCACACTTCACTGCAGGTGAGGCACATATGCAAACACATTTGTATACATGCAATGCCTATTGAATTGCACACTTGCGCCGTTCGTACGCCACCCACACAAACAAATGATACCACCATTTGAAAGGTCTAATTACCTGCAGGTAGCAGCACACTACCCCAAAACACACTACCACAAAACTGCTTACAGACATCACAAACAAATCCAAACATTTGCCTTGGGGTCTTTCCAGCTTGCTCAAGTGCTTGCCCAGCCTATTTCTGGCACATTGGAGGATTGCACACTGCACTGCAGGTGAGTCACGTAAGCAAACACACTTGTATACATGCACTGCTTTTTCGCTGATTACTTCGCCCGACACATACAAATGATTCACTATTTGAAAGGTAAACTTGCTCCCTTCGGCAAGAAAAGAGCCAAACAAACCACACATCCACGATTTTATCACTAAATACAGTTTAAACATTCATTTTCATAAACCTGCAGAAAGACACAATGACCTGCGGGTGGCACCTTAACCGGAAGATATTTTTTGGCCTCTACTTATCAAACCAATTTATTGTATTACCAATCTACATATATAAATACCTGTCTGCGTTCATCAGCTCATGAAATACATTTACATTTCACCAGCTTGCTTTTTCTGAAATTTCCTGCGCCCCCGACGACCAATGTGTGAAAATTTCGCATGGGCCAAGCTAGTCAGTTCTCATATTTTCCAGTAACAAGGATCAAAAACCTTGCAACGTGGGTCTACAAATGGTTTGGCTGTGTCTTCTAAGTCGTGTGGAAAGGCCCTTTAATGGGATAATATTGTTTTTTTTTTTAGGGTAGAGTCAGATGACCATTTTCTCCACATCCAAGGGGTTTGGCCATTTTTTTTTTTTTTGTATGTGGAGAAAAAAAATAAGGTTGTTTTGCTTAGCTATTCATAATGCAGATTGCTGATAGATGACTGATCCCTCACTGACCTGCCCCCTAGATTGCATGATGAATATTATATATACAGTATATTCCCTATAGGAGGCTGGTGGCGGCACCCGCGCTGCATCTTGATCACTTGTAATGTGTAGTTCATTCTTTTATATTGTGCTATAAACAAATGCATCAGAAAAAAAATGTGTCTGAAAATGGGCAGCTATTGGCGATCCGATAGCTGCTACTGCGGCGGCGGCGCCATGTTGCTAGAGGGAAAAAAAATTTCCTCCTCCAAGATGGTGCTGCCACACCTGCGCAGTAGCAGCTATCGGATCACCTCTATATAGACCTATGGCTGTTACTGCGCAGGCGCGGCGGGCGCCATTTTCAAATGGATTTTTGTTTTAAAGGATAACCTCAGCAATATTAATTATAAACACAGTATACCTGCAGCGCAGATGCCACGGCCGGTGCCTGCCTGCAGAAGGGTTTTTTTTTTTCCCAGTATTTACAGTGCCTTGCGAAAGTATTTGACCCCCTGGAACTTTTCAACCTTTTCCCACATATCATGCTTCAAACATAAAGATACCAAATGTAAATTTTTGGTGAAGAATCAACAACAAGTGGGACACAATTGTGAAGTTGAACGAAATTTATTGGTTATTATAAATTTTTGTGGAAATACAAAAACTGAAAAGTGGGGCGTGCAATATTACCGTATATACTCGAGTATAAGCCGATCCGAGTATAAGCCGACCCCCCTATTTTTGCCACAAAAAACTGGGAAAACTTATTGACTCGTGTATAAGCCGAGGGTGCACAGTGAGTGGCCTCAGTTATCTGCAGTGTGTGGCCCCAGTTATGATGCACAGTGAGTGGCTCCAGTTATCTGCACAGTGAGTGGCCCCAGTTATGCTCAGTGAGTGGCCCCAGCTTTGCTGCACAGTGAGTGGCCCCAGTTATCTGCACAGTGAGTGGCCCCAGTTATCTGCACAGTGAGTGGCCCCAGTTATCTGCACAGTGAGTGGCCCCAGTTATCTGCACAGTGAGTGGCCCCAGTTATCTGCACAGTGAGTGGCCCCAGTTATCTGCACAGTGAGTGGCCCCAGTTATCTGCACAGTGAGTGGCCCCAGTTATCTGCACAGTGAGTGGCCCCAGCTTTTCTGCACAGTGAGTGGCCCCAGCTTTTCTGCACAGTGAGTGGCCCCAGCTTTTCTGCACAGTGAGTGGCCCCAGCTTTTCTGCACAGTGAGTGGCCCCAGCTATTCTGCACAGTGAGTGGCCCCAGCTTTTCTGCACAGTGAGTGGCCCCAGTTATGCACAGTGAGTGGCCCCAGTTATGCACAGTGAGTGGCCCCAGTTATGCACAGTGAGTGGCCCCAGTTATGCACAGTGAGTGGCCCCAGTTATGCACAGTGAGTGGCCCCAGTTATGCACAGTGAGTGGCCCCAGTTATGCACAGTGAGTGGCCCCAGTTATGCACAGTGAGTGGCCCCAGCTTTTCTGCACAGTGAGTGGCCCCAGCTTTTCTGCACAGTGAGTGGCCCCAGCTTTTCTGCACAGTGAGTGGCCCCAGCTTTTCTGCACAGTGAGTGGCCCCAGTTATGCACAGTGAGTGGCCCCAGCTTTTCTGCACAGTGAGTGGCCCCAGCTTTTCTGCACAGTGAGTGGCCCCAGCTTTTCTGCACAGTGAGTGGCCCCAGCTTTTCTGCACAGTGAGTGGCCCCAGCTTTTCTGCACAGTGAGTGGCCCCAGCTTTTCTGCACAGTGAGTGGCCCCAGCTTTTCTGCACAGTGAGTGGCCCCAGCTTTTCTGCACAGTGAGTGGCCCCAGCTTTTCTGCACAGTGAGTGGCCCCAGCTTTTCTGCACAGTGAGTGGCCCCAGCTTTTCTGCACAGTGAGTGGCCCCAGCTTTTCTGCACAGTGAGTGGCCCCAGCTTTTCTGCACAGTGAGTGGCCCCAGCTTTTCTGCACAGTGAGTGGCCCCAGCTTTTCTGCACAGTGAGTGGCCCCAGCTTTTCTGCACAGTGAGTGGCCCCAGCTTTTCTGCACAGTGAGTGGCCCCAGCTTTTCTGCACAGTGAGTGGCCCCAGCTTATCTGCACAGTGAGTGGCCCCAGCTTATCTGCACAGTGAGTGGCCCCAGCTTATCTGCACAGTGAGTGGCCCCAGCTTATCTGCACAGTGAGTGGCCCCAGCTTATCTGCACAGTGAGTGGCCCCAGCTTATCTGCACACTGAGTGGCCCCAGCTTTTCTGCACACTGAGTGGCCCCAGCTTTTCTGCACACTGAGTGGCCCCAGCTTTTCTGCACACTGAGTGGCCCCAGCTTTTCTGCACACTGAGTGGCCCCAGCTTTTCTGCACACTGAGTGGCCCCAGCTTTTCTGCACACTGAGTGGCCCCAGCTTTTCTGCACACTGAGTGGCCCCAGCTTTTCTGCACACTGAGTGGCCCCATCATGTTGCTGCTGCCGCTGCCTCCCTTACAAAAAAAACAAAAACCTGTATGCTCACCTCAGTCGCTGCCCCCTGCTCATCAGCGTTGCGCTCTGCAGTGACTGTGCAGGCAGAGAGCGATAGCGCCCTCTGACCTGATTGTTACTGCAGAGGACGCAAGACAGCAGAGCGCAGGGACAGGTGACTATGCCTCCCCCCCCCCCCGCGTTCATACTCACCGGGTCCTGGCGCTTGTCTCTGCAGCTCCCCTGCTTGTTGTTCCATGTTGTCGGCGCTGCTCTCTTCCTGGTTCAGCGGTCACATGGTACCCGCTCATTAAATATGCGCATATTTAATGAGCGGGTACCATTTGACAGCTGAAGCAGGAAGAGAGCAGCGCCGACAACATAGAACAAGCAGGGGAGCTGCAGAGAAGGGTGAGTATGATCTGACACCCCCGCTCCCCCTCCCCTGCCGATCCCCCCCCGGTATATGACTCGTGTATAAGCCGAGAGGGGGGACTTTCAGCCCAAAAAAATGGGCTGAAAATCTATCTCGGCTTATACACGAGTATATTCGGTATTCAGACCCTTTACTTGCAGTGCAGCAAACTCACTCCAGAAGTTCATTGTGGATCTCTGAATGATCCAACGTTGTCCTAAGTGACTAATGATGATAAATATAATCCACCTGTGTGTAATCAAGTCTCCGTATAAATGCACCTGCTCTGTGATAGTCTCCGGGTTATGTTTGATGCACAGAGAGCATCATGATGACCAAGGAACACAACAGGCAGGTCCGTGATACTGTTGTGGAGAAGTTTAAAGCCGGATTTGGATACAATATGATTTCCAAAACGTTAAACATCCCAAGGAGCACTGTGCAAGCGATCATATTGAAATGGAAGGAGTATCATACCACTACAAATCTACCAAGACCCGGCCGTCCCTCTAAACTTTCATCTCACACAAGGAGAAGACTGATCAGAGATGCAGCCAAGAGGCCCATGATCACTCTGGATGAACGGCAGAGATCTACAGCTGAGGTGGGACAGTCTGTCCATAGGACAACAATCAGTCGTACACTGCACAAATCTGACCTTTATGGAAGAGTGGCAAGAAGAAAGCCATTTCTCAAAGTTATCCATAAAAGTGTCATTTAAAGTTTGCAACAAGCCACCTGGGAGACACACCAAACATGTGGAAGAAGGTGCTCTGGTCAGATGAAACCAAAATCGAACTTTTTGGCAACAATGCCAAACGATATGTTTGGCGTAAAGGCAACACAGCTCATCACCCTGAACACACCCTCCCCACTGTCAAACATGGTGGTGGCAGCATCATGGTTTGGGCCTGCTTTTCTTCAGCAGGGACAGGGAAGATGGTTAAAATTGATGGGAAGATGGATGGAGCCAAATACAGAACCATTCTTGAAGAAAACCTGTTGGAGTCTGCAAAAGACCGGAGACTGGGACGGAGATTTGTCTTCCAACAAGACAATGATCCCAAACATAAAGCTAAATCTACAATGGAATGGTTCACAAATAAACGTATCCTGGTGTTAGAATGGCCAAGTCAATGTCCAGACCTGAATCCAATCGAGAATCTGTGGAAAGAGCTGAAAACTGCTGTTCACAAACGATCTCCATCCAACCTCACTGAGCTCGAGCTGTTTGCCAAGGAAGAATGGGCAAGAATTTCAGTCTCTCGATTTACAAAACTGATAGAGACATACCCCAAGCGACTTGCAGCTGTAATCGCAGCAAAAGGTGGCGCAACAAAGTATTAAGTTAAAGGGGCCGAATAATATTGCACGCCCCACTTTTCAGTTTTTGAATTTCCATAAAAATTTAAAATGACCAATAAATTTCATTCAACTTCACAATTGTGTCCCACTTGTTGATTCTTCACCAAAAATTTACATTTGGTATCTTTATGTTTGAAGCATGATATGTGGGAAAAGGTTGAAAAGTTCCAGGGGGTTGAATACTTTCGCAAGGCACTGTATATAGTATTCATTATGTAAACTAGAGGGCAGGTCAGTGAGGGATCAGAGATCTGTCAGAAGCCATACAGATGAATACCTAATCAGAGCACACACATGAAGACCCCCCCACATACACATACACACACACAGGCCGCCCCGGAGTACGAGCATATCATTGACTCAAAACTGAAAATAAAGATTAAACAGCAATCACAAGACAGATTTCATCACCCCAGGTATGATTTTATTCAGTATAACAGCGCCGACCTGACACTGTCTGTAGGTTACTGTGCACAATCCTGCTGACAGGTTCCCTTTAAGGAGTTCTGCCTTCGTCTTGTGGCTCCTCTGTACAGATCTGAGTGTTCTTGTTATACCGTCTGTACATCCCACTCCCTTATTAAATATGGACCAGAATAACCAAAAGTGAGTTTCCTTTGCAGATCCCTCTGTGCTGGGCAACATCACACCCCGGAGTCGCAGGGTAAGTACTTTGTACCTTACGTCATCTTCAAATGTCAATATTTCTCTCAGGGTTTTGTAATATCGGCTCTTGATGTGTTTTTTTTGGATCCGACGACTTCTGTTTTTTTTCGTCAGTCCAGCCTCAAGGTTTTGTCGCCAAGCTTAAAAAATTCTGCGTCAATTAACTAATGAATGTATATAACAAGAAGAGCAATGACCCCCATATCCTTCAGTGCTCAGGACAGATTTTCTTTCTGTATTGATATTGCAGCTCGGCTCCTTTACCATAATTAGTCCCTCTGTGTTCTGACAGTTTGATCACATTTGATAGGTAATGTTGTTTTACGCCTGAAAAAAAAAATCGCCTTTTTGTGTAAATGTCATTCCTCTGCCTGTTGTCAAGTGTAATCCATCTCTATCTGCTGAGATGCTGAGACGGATTACAAGCAGTGGTGGCAAATTTCTGTCCCTCTGCTCCTGCTCTCCTGTCTGTCAAACCTGCATGAAGACATTACTGAAATTTTGGTAGAAGCCATTAATGCCAATGAGAGAAAAGAAGTTGCAGCACCTGTAGTGCTGGCAGAATCTTAATGAAGAGGAATAGTCTACTGGGAAATTAAAAAGTGATGGCCAGTTACGGAGCATGTGAATCAGGATAGTTCCTAGACATATTAGACTGTAGGTGGCCCAAAAGCAGATTCAACTTGTAGGAGGCGATGGCAGCAGGCCGGTACAGTGTACATGAGGCACGTCCCTAGGACCGATTGTGTCGCTTCAGGGAAATGAACACCTAATGCAAAGTTTCACCCCATATAAATTTGTATCCAGGGACCCTTCTAATGAGTTGGTACTGCGGAGAACCTCTTTAAGAATGGGCAGCTGTTATAGTTCTAGTATATCTGCCAGACCTTATAGGTTCCGGAATATCCGAACATGACAAGACTGTCACACATGTATATAAAATAGAATATTAAATACTGCTGGAAACTTATTTTTTTTAATCACAGGATTTCCCTTTTTTTTTTTTTTTCTTACAAAATTCCATTACAGTAAGAGCTGTCAATCAATGTCGAGAGGAGTGAATAGAGCGGCCGCTCTCCGTATAGTGAACGGTGACTATAACCGCTCCCATACCGAAAGCGAGCGGCTCCCAGGAGGATAGAAGATCGTTGTTTTTAGATTTTTACTGCTATTTACCTGCAGATTGACCCCCATTTCTGCAGGTAAATCGCGTTTTTGCACATGACGTGTTGCCTTTAAGTGTTTCTCTAGTCTATTCTGCATCTCCGCTCCTTAGCGAGGCTGCACATTACTGTTCTCCAGGTTTATGCGCCTTCCGAACTAGACAGACACATTTCAGATTTTCTGTGTGGGTAATTTGTAACTTCCTCGCTTTAGTGTCACTTTTACTATTCTCTGCACTGATTAGCAAAAAAAGAGTTTAGGATGTTGCCAATCTGCCCGACATGCATTATTTCTCAGGGAAGCTCATTCCATTTTCTACTTGCTTCATCCATTATTTTGTAAAGTACCTCGTTATTGATTTCTGACTGATCTCATACTTCATTGTGATCTGGGTTTAGCGGAGAGACTCTCGTGCGCGCTACAGAATTTTCTAACCTTCGATCTTCGGCGTCGTCTTATTTCTGTCCAGTCGAAATCACCAAGGAATGTCAAAGGCAAGATTTACGACGTCCATTAATTTTACTTTTGAATTGCTACAAACTTAACATAATAGATATGGGAAAGAAGGAAAAAGCTGCAGCTTGGCTCTGCTGATATTGGGCAATAATGGCATCCTGCATGTACCAGTCTGTGGTCTTGGTATTGGCCATGGGTTTTTTTTCTTCTGGTTTGTAATGTGTCAAGGGAAAATTGAGCAAGGGCAACACTTTTTTCGGCAGTCAGCCAAACTGCAATGGGTCCGTCTACTGAAACTCCATATTGCTCCTTCTGGAAATTCCTCCTCCTCTGTGACCAGAGATAGGGGTCGCTCATAGCTATTGAGAGAGTAAGGCTGGGTTCACACGTAGCGGAACTCTCGCGGAAATTACCGCGAGAGTTCCGGAATTCCATTCCGCGGGAAAATCGCATTTTAAATTCCCGCGGAAAAACTAGCATTTTGCAAGCGTAATTAGCTTGCAAAATGCTAGCGTTTTCCAATGCGATCTGTAGCATCGCTTGGTGAACTGATTGACAGGTTGGTCACACTTGTCAAACATAGTGTTTGACAAGTGTGACCAACTTTTTACTACTGAGGCCGCCTATGCAACATCAGTAGTAAAAGATAAAATGTAAAAAATAATAAAAAAAAATAAAAAATGGTGTTATTCTTACCTTCCGATGTCCCACGCAGCCGTTCCCAGTAATCCTTTGCAAAAATGCCCGCGATGACGTAAGTTCTCGCGGGATCGCGACGTCTCGTGAATGACCGCGAGACTTCGCGATCCCGCGAGAACGGACGCCATCGCGGGCATTTTCGCAAAGGATTACTGTGAACGGGAGCGTGGAGAGAGGCGGGAAGGCTGCGCGGGACGTCGGAAGGTGAGAATAACAATATTTTTTATTTTAAAAATTCTATTTTTTACAGGGATATGGTACCCAAAGCCCAGAGGACAGTCTCCTCTCCTCCGGACCGTGGGTACCATCCGCAATTGTTCTGCTTACTTTTCGCATGGTGTGCACAGCCACGTGCGGAAAGTAAGCAGAACAATGCATTCCTATGGGTGCGGATCGCCGCGATTCCGCAAAATTAATGAGCATGCTGCGTTTTTTACCGCGAAGCGATTCCGCCGCGGTAAATACTGCAGCATTAGCATAGCATTGCGGAATCCCATAGGAATGCATGGGATGCTTATTTTTCGCGGCAAAATCGCGCGGTTAAAACCGCCGCGGAAACACGAAAAAAACGCCACGTGTGAACTCAGCCTAAAAGTAGCAGTCACACCCAAGCCCTAGTGCCAAAGGGGCCCCCAGTGTCCCATAAGAAAACTCCAGTATTATAAATTGCTTTTGGTACGTGAGTGTCCTGTTATAAATTTTGAATCAGGGCCCAAGAGCTTTACATTTTTCTTCTGTGTGGAAGAACTATGACCCTGTGGTTGGGTTTGTATGGGGTCTTACTGGTTCCAGGGGGGCACATCTTGTCCAACTGGTTCCGGAGTGACGCGTCTTGTTTGGTAGGTTACGGCGGCGGTGCCCCTTGCCCGTCCCCTTACGGAGCTGTGCCCCTTGCCCGGTCCCTTACAGGGCGGCGCCCTTTGCCCGGCCCTTTACGGGGCGGTGTCTCTTACCCGGCCCCTTGTGGGGTGGTGCCCATTGCCCGGCCCCTTGCGGGACAACGCCCCATACCCGGCCCCTTACGGGGCAGAACAAGAATAAAGAAAATGTTACGTTTGCTATCGACATAATCATACTGACCTGGAAAATCATTTTGCCTGGTCCACTTTACCATGCATTGAACGACATCAATGGCGGAATTGTATTTTTTTTTTTTTCAGGGCAGTATACGGTAAAGTGCCATTCAAAGCTACAAATCAAGGGATTCAGAAAGAGAATTGGAGGGATCCAATGGCTGGATATCCTTAAAGACAAAAATGTCCAGGAAGGATGGGAAATCTTGAAAAATGAAATTCTCAAAGCACAGTTGTTAACAATTCCGAAAAGAGGGAAGAATAGGAAGCATTTAAGGAAACCAGGATGGATGAACACAGAACTTAAGCACATGCTAAAAAGGAAGAAAAAAATGTTTATAAAATGGAAAGAGGGAGGCATATCTAAAGAAGAATATAATGCTGTCTGCAGAACCTGCAGGGCACAAATCAGATTATCTAAAGCTGAAAATGAACTGAGGCTTGCAAGAGATGTCAAAAGCAATAATAAAAGATTTTGGGGATATGTCAAAAGTAAAAGAAAAGTCAAAGATGCTATAGGATTTTTACAGGATGAAAATGATGAAATGGTAAGACAGGATGTTGAGAAGGCTGAACTTTTAAATTCCTATTTTGCATCTGTTTTCTCTCAGAAAGGAAATGCAACATCAACTGTTATTCACTGTCCTATTAAGGGAATAGAAGAATCCAGGATATCTATAAACAGAAAGATAGTGAGGAAACACTTAGCTAACCTAAATGAATTCAAGTCTCCAGGTCCAGATGAATTACACCCCAGAGTACTGAAGGAGATAGCAGAAGAAATTTTTGAACCCCTCTCCATAATCTTTGAAAATTCTTGGAGAACAGGAGAAGTGCCAGAAGACTGGAGAAGAGCAAATGTTGTTCCTGTCTTCAAAAAGGGGAAGAAGGTGGACCCAGGCAACTATAGGCCGGTGAGTCTGACTTCTATACCAGGAAAGATCTTTGAACAAATTATTAAACAACATGTATGTCAATACCTGGATAAGAATGAAGTGATTAAACAGAGTCAGCATGGGTTTCTAACTAATAAGTCATGTCAGACTAACTTAATTTCCTTCTATGACGGTATCACTGATTGGGTGGATCAAGGAAATGCTGTAGATATAGTATATCTTGACTTCAGCAAAGCATTTGACAAAGTCTCTCATACAATCCTTATTGAAAAAATGACTAAGTATGGAATGGACAAGGCAACTGTTAGGTGGATTCATAACTGGCTTAGTGATCGGACCCAAAGAGTGGTCGTAAATGGCTGCACATCCAGTTGGAAGAATGTCTCAAGTGGGGTACCACAGGGCTCTGTCCTGGGCCCTGTATTGTTCAACATCTTTATCAACGATTTAGATGAAGGAATTGAGGGTAAACTGATTAAATTTGCTGATGACACAAAGCTAGGAGGGATAGCTAATACTAGAGAAGAGAGAGAGAGGATTCAAAAAGATTTAAATAAACTGGAGAAGTGGGCAGCAACTAACAGAATGGTTTTTAACAGGGAGAAATGCAAAGTACTACATCTGGGCAATAAAAATGAAAAAAGCATATACAGAATGGGAGGAATAGGGCTAAGTGACAGCACATGTGAAAAAGACTTGGGTATACTAATAGATCACAGACTGAATATGAGTCAACAGTGTGATGCAGCAGCAAAAAAGGCAAATGCAATTCTAGGATGTATTAACAGAAGCATACAGTCTAGATCACGTGAAGTCATTATTTCCCTCTACTCCTCTTTGGTCAGACCTCATCTGGAATATTGTGTCCAGTTTTGGGCACCACATTTTAAAAAAGACATCAACAAACTGGAGCAAGTTCAGAAAAGAGCGACCAGAATGGTGACCGGTCTGCAAACCCTGTCTTATGAGGAAAGGTTGCAGGATTTGGGAATGTTTAGTTTGCAAAAGAGAAGACTGAGAGGAGACTTAATAGCTGTCTACAAATATCTAAAGGGCTGTCACATTGTAGAAGGATCAACTTTATTCTCATTTGCACAAGGAAAGACTAGAAGCAATGGGATGAAACTGAATGGGAAGAGACACAGATTAGATATTAGAAAAAACTTTTTGACAGTAAGAGTGATCAATGAGTGGAACAGGCTGCCACGAGAAGTGGTGAGTTCTCCTTCAATGGAAGTCTTCAAACAGAGGCTGGACAGACATCTGACTGGGATGATTTAGCGAATCCTGCTTTGAGCAGGGGGTTGGACCAGATGGCCCAGGAGGTCCCTTCCAACTCTACGATTCTATGATTCTATGATTCTATGATTCATCCCGCAAAAAAAAAAAAAATAAAAACCCTCATACATCTATATCGATGGAGAAATAAAGATATGGCTTTTGGAAGAAAAAGAGGAAAATGCAAAAACAAAAAGTGGCTGTGGTCGGCAGTGGTTAAAAATCGTTCATGGCCACACACGTTGCATCAGCATTGGCCCCGGCCTGTGCAAAAGGACCTTTTAAACGGGCACATCTTGACAATCTTCTATTATTACAGGCGCCCTCGGTCTGCGCTGGTCACATCAGATCAATGCAGTTTATACCGTAAGATAAGATCACCACAGTCCGAGTGAGTGATCTGGAGCCTGTGAACATCAATAAGGAGCAAGCCGCCCACGATGAAGATGATTTGCATTATTACACAATATTGACTCGTACAAAACGTAGCCTGGATACGATTTTTCCCCAGAGACAGATATTTTTTTTTTTTTTTGCTTTATTCTTGTATGTTTTTTTTTTCTCTGTCATTCCCAATTGATTTCTATCCATCTGCACACTTTATGTGGGACATCTTCATTGGCTAAGGGCTTGGTGCGTTCTCTGTTTTGCTGAAGATGTGCATTATTTAAGAAAAAATATATAATATGCAAGATGTTATTACTTTTTTGTTATTTTCCTCCCAGCACTGGGGAGCGAAGTTACTAGAATTAACTATACATGGCCATTCACTTGAATGGGCCTGAGCTACAGTAACAAGCATAGCCTCTTGTACAGACAAGCCACTGTGTCAGTGTGAACGATGATGTTGCAAGTTTCAGGCAACTGTAGATAAATGTTTGTTTCTATATACACCTTTAAAAAAAAAAAAGAGCTGACAAAGGAGAAATACAAGCCTGTAATCTATCAAAGTCCTGTGATTACAGCAGCCTCTGCAACGTTTCCGAACAGATTTCTGTTATATGACTGATCTGCAGTCTCTTGTACATACATACAAGACACGGTGCCTGTGTGAACTCACTGTGGGGTAGTGCTGGTTTCAGGAAAGTATAAATAAATGTATATTTCTATATACACCTTAAAAAAAAAAATCTGTCACAAGACAGTAAGTATAAGCTTCAAAAATAATACAGTCCTGGGATTACAGCAGCCTCTGCTAAAGTTCCATACATTGTTTTTTCTTTATTTGACTCGCTTATGTAGTGCCATTAATTCCAAAGCGCTTTACAGACATATCATCAGTCTAAACTCTCTATCAATATGTCGTTGGAGTGTGGGAGGAATCCGGAGAACCCGGAGGAAACCCACGCAAACCCGGGGACAACATGCAAAGTACTTGCAGATGTTTTTCTTAGTGGTATTTGAACCCCGGTCCCCAGCATTGCAGTGCTAACCACTGAGCCACCATGCTGTCCAATCTTATATGACTAATCTGCAGTCTATTGTACAGACCAGACACTGTTCCTGTGTGAAGTACAGTGTTCCAGGGTTCAGGCCACTATACATAAATGTTTGTTCTCATAAATACCTTTATAAAATGATCTGTTACAAGATAGTGAGTATAAGCTTCTGAAGAAGTCTTGTGATTACAGCAGCCTCTGCACCATTTCAGATCCCTGCTTCATGAGTATGGCTATAGTAATGACTGAGTGTAATGTGAGGTTGCAAGATTTTGTTTTTCAGCTTCATGGATGAGTTTTCAATCCAGGAAACAATTTTTGATAATTTTAGTAGCGTTTTTAATTACTGCAAGTAAAATGGAGATATATATTCTGCTCAGATCATTTTTATGCTTTCACAGTCCATTTGTTTTCAGATGAATAATACAAGTCTTCGCTATTAAAATGCTGTGTATGACAATGACTGATGAATTTAAATGAATTTCTATGTGAAGAGTTTCTGCATGAGTGCTTTTAAGTATACCTATCATTTTATTTTATTTACTTAAACCAGCAGTAAATGCGAATGTATTAATCTATGTAATATATCTTAATAGAGGGAAATGGCATATTTTGTCCTCACCAGCAGCCTGTAATACACCTTCACCTCTCTGAAAGCTTTCCGGAAAGGTTCAGGAACTTCTTCAGTGATTAAAAAGTCAGCCTAGGGCTATACAAAAAGTAGAAAAAGGGAGGAGGGGGATGCAGCTGCATTTGCGCTGTCCCAGTCTGTATGTGACATACTGTGTTCTTTGAGAAGGAGGAAACTTCTAAGGTCTTGTTCACATAGGGTTTTAGTGTACACTCAGTGGCTTCGTCGGGACTTGAACCCAAATCCCTGATTCGGGCCTTGGTGCTTATGGGGCCTTTGATTTATCATGATGAAGATGGAGTCACATTAAAGCTTTTAGCCGTATACGCCTATTTGAGGTGGGCACCAAGACATAGTTGACTTGGGGAACATCTCCACATTTACTTACTCTTGCCCGCTTTGATAGAGATCCTGAAGCTTGCTTGTTCTTAGTTCAAAATTTCCCCAACAAATTTTTTTGATTGGTCAAAAGTGGCATGTTTTTTCTTCTTTGTCATCCAGACATGCCCTGGCTTTAGCTGCACCATTATGTGAAAGACCATTTTATGATGCAATCAATACTTCCCTTCCTGTCTGACTTTCATAAAGTATTTGACTAATTGCATCCTGTCCATGCAGCCAACTTACTTCATACTCCATTTTATCCAAGACACAAACACTGTGGGATGCTATGCCATATAATTCCAAGACCCGTCTTCAGATTGAACATTAATGCTCTTCTGGCTATCTTCTTTGTTGACATTTTCAAGTTGGATCAAGGATGAACTTTCTGTCAGAGATTTCCATTTTCCTTTTGACCATCTGTTTTTTTTTCTGCCTTCCGGTTTAGACTTCCGTTTGAAAGAGAGGTCATGGAAGAAAAATCAAGATTCTAGTGCTCTACATGGTTTTTTAGAGTGTCTTCTAAATCTTTCCCTCTAGAGGCCATACAGTAACCCATGCAATTTGGCTGTTGGATGAAATATTCCATCTCCTGATTGAAAGAATTTGTCTATATTGTGGTGCAAAAGAATCGCCATTGCATGGACTGTTTTAAATTCAAGGCCAAACAGGGGATTTCGAGATCCCAGTGAAAAATCCCTGGGGGTTAAACCTATCCTCCACTAAAGATCAGCTCAGTTCACGACAACTTGTCCTTAGTGTGCCCATTTCAAATCTTCATGTCAAAAGCCCCTGTCCTCTTTAGCCCTTAGCTAGTCCACAAGAACCTTGGGCTGAGATTTCCATGGTCTTTGTTACAGATCTACCTGAGGCACTTTGGGTCTCTACCTTCTCTGTTGTGGTGGACCGTTTTTCCAAAATGTCATCTTTTGTTATGTCACCTGGATTCATGTGTTCCAGAACTGTTCCAATTGTTCAAAGAAATTTTCTGGTTCCTCTGTCTTCCATATTGTATAGTTTCTGACAATAGTATTCAATTTATTTCAGGTTTTGGAGGGTGCCCTCAAGAATCTAAAAATTATACTTAGACGTCTCTCCATATGACCTCCAAAGCAATGGGCAAACGAAGGATTATTTAGTCCATGGAGCAATTTGTCTGGATTTTCTCTAAAATTCATATCAAGATACCTATCTGAATTTGCTTCCTTTGGCCGAATTTGCAATTCATTTTCTAGGTCTTCTGGGAAATCTCCCTTTTGTCACAGACTACGGTTGTGAACCTCATCTTCCTTTTCCTCTTGCATCAGAAGGTCAACGTCCTACAATGATTAAGGTCTCTCCAGACTTTCATGACATCTGGACTGAGGTACAATCCAATTTGACAGCAGCTGCGACAGAAACAAAGAGTGCTGATAATTGTTGTCCTATTCCCAACATCTCTCCTAGTGCTAAGGTTGACGTTCCACAAAAAACATCTAAAATGCTAGCTCCTAAGTTCACCGCTCAATTTCAAGATTGGTTACTTTCCATTTCAACTTACCTTCCACGATAAAGATTCCCAATGCTTTTCATATTTCCTTACTATGTTTGCTGGTCATTAACACATTGTCTTCTACTACTGTCAATATGGTTCCTGATTCCCCCTCTGTTCCTGACATGGAGTATAATATAAATCCAATTCTTGTCTGCAAAAAGGATCATGTTTTTTTTAATCTTGATCGACTGAAGGGGATATGGTCCTAAATAAAGATTCTGTATTGCTAAAAAAAGGACATTGATGTTCCAGTTTTACTTAGGACAGTTCATGCTAATCCTATCCTTTGTTCTGTTGCGGACTCTTCTGGGAAAGTCCTTCTAAAAGGGGGAATACTGTTACCTGTCCCAGATCTAACGCCGAGCCCTAGTTCCATCACCTGTAATCATCTCACTTTGTGCTTGTCAGAGCCAGGGTACTGGAGTAATTCGGCAAGAACCTCTCTGATGTCATCACCCAAGGTCGGCTCAGGCAGCTATGTGCTGCCTAAGTATTCTCAGCTGTGCAGTGTCAAGTTATATGTTTACCAACTCATCACTGCTATCAAAGTACCTGACAGCTAATTTGGCTATGCTGTTCTGGTGCTGTCACACATTTATAGGGAAGAGTCACAGCCGTATTAGTGGGATGAGGATCTCCACGCAATGCTTGGACTGGCCGTTGGCGCTCCCGACCCGAGTGTAATAGCTACATAGAAATGCTGCCACGCTCTGGTCAGGAGAATCGACGGCTAGTCCGAGCATTGCATTGCGTTCCTTACGCAACTCATAGCAGTATTTTGAGCTTCCATGCCCTGCTATCCTGGTCCTCATAGAACCTCGTGCTACCCTGCAAGTCCAGCTCCACTGCATCATCGCCTTCAGTCCGTACTGCTCCACCTGATATACAGGTTAGAGAATCCACCTCACTAGTTGAGCAAATAACAACTGAATGGCAGTTGTAATACACCACAGTACGTATGTATTGTATTATCTAGGTGATCCAAGGATAATATCTTCAAGTGCCCTTGTGCGACTAATAAAACTTGCAAAAAAAAATGTTAAGTGTAAAATAAAAAAGTAAAAAAAAAATAGATGCCAAAAATTAAACACTAAAATATATGTTTTATTTAGAGACAACAAAGACCACATGTATTTGGTAGTGTCGTGCAGAACAACACTTAGCATGCAACTATTTCATCTTTTTATCTCCCACGATGCAATATAAAAAAAAAAAAAAAGAAAATGAAGCCAAAATACAGGTGCATCTCACAAAATTAGAATATCATCGAATAGGTATAATTTCAGTTTTTCAATACAAAAAGTGAAGCTCATCTATTATATAGAGCCATTACACACAGAGTGATGTATTTCACGTGTTTATTTCTGTTAATGTTGCTGATTATGGCTTACAGCCAATGAAAACCCAAAAGTCATTATCTCAGTAAATTAGAATACTGTATAACACCTGCTTGGAAAATGATTTTAAAATCCGAAATGTTGGCCTACTGAAATGTATGTTCAGTAAATGCACTCAATGCTTGGTCGGGACTCCTTTGGCATCAAATACTGCATCAATGTGGCGTGGCATGGAGGCGATCAGCCTGTGGCACTGCTGAGGGGTTTTGGAAGACCAGGTTGCTTTGATAGCAGCCTTCCGGTCATCTGCATTGTTGGGTCTGGTGTTATGATTGAGTGACCGTAGGAGGCAGACACAAAAATAGAAGCTACGTCCAGAAAACCAGAGGAGCTGGCAACTATCCGATTGCAGACCCCTGAACCTATCAACACAACTAGCAGTAGCCGTGGGGGGGTACCTACGGTGCCCTAGACCCCTCGAACACAGCCGGAGGACTATATAGCCTAAAGATAGAAAGGGAAATCTAAACTGCCCCAGAGCAGACCCCAAAGTAAAAGGCAGCCCCCAACATATAATGACGGTGAAGCAAGATGAAAAAACACTGACACAGATAGAAAGATAGGCTGAGCAAACGTTGGGGCCCAATCTAATCTAAACAGGAAAGAAAAGGAAAGCTGCTGTCTGCAATCGGCAAAAAACCCTATCAAAAACATAGGCCAGCAAGCTGAAATGGAAAAAGACCCTGAAGCAACTAAGCTTCAAAACTAAATCAGCACTCTGGTATTTTCAGAAGACAGAGCCAAGGAGTTCAGCTCACCCCAGCAAGGAATGGCTGAAATCCAGAAAAAACAAAGCAAGGCACAAATGCAAAAAGCCAGGAGGAAAATTTAGCTTTAGCAGAGCAGGAATTCAGACTGGACTCCAAGGATACCACAGAGAAATCACCCGCAGGGAGGAATGGGCGTATGCAGCCTTATATCCAGTCTGTGACTCCACTCAGCCAGTCATCATCATTAATCTCAGGTGTCTGATAATCAGACTCACTACCTCTCCTTACCAGAAGAGGGAATTCCTCCGGCCTCAGTGATGAAGGGGAAAATGAACTCACAACAGTCTGGTGTCTCTCATCTTCCTCTTGACAATACTCCATAGATTCTCTATGGGGTTAAGGTCAGGCGAATTTGCTGCTAATCAAGCACAGTGATACTGTTGTGTGTAAACCAGGTATTGGTAATTTTGGCAGTGTGGACAGGTTCCAAGTCCAGCTGGAGAATGACATTTCCATCTCCAAAAAGCTTGTCGGCAGAAGGAATCATGAAAAGTTCTAAAATTTCCTGGTAGACGGCTGCGCTGACTTTGGACTCGATAAAACACAACGGAACTACATCAGCAGGTGACATGGCTCCCCAAACCATCACTGAATGTAGAAACGTGTTGCATTTTGGTGCGCTCGCCGCACCGTCAAAAAGACGCATTCGGAGGCATCTGCATTCATCGGCATGGCCTGCTTACCTAATGCTACAGATGGGGTACGCACGCCGATGGAGACAGAGCTGACCGGAAAAGGTGCAACCGGGGGCGGAGCTTCACGGAGCAAGACCGCAGCCATCCGCAGCTCCTCCATATGCTAGCGTGAAACTAGCCTTAGTCCCGTGGCATGTGTAAATGACCACTAAGCTGAGCACTCTGATGGTTTGTGCAGGGCCGGCCTCTGCTCTTCTTTCATGTCCGCAGGTGTGCTGGGCTGCAGTGAAATAGATTAGGAAAGCTGACTAAAGCTTGCTAGAATAAAGCGATGGGATGAGTGTTGGACTGGGGTGCCAAGGGCCCACCAGTAACCAACTCCAGGGCCCCAGTTTTCAGCTACAAGCAAATGTGACATTATCCTCAATCAAAATGTATATAAAAATGAACTGGGTAGATTAAGGAATAAAATGCTGCCATTGTGTGTGCATAGTGATTCAAGTATATTGTGCCAAGTACTGCTCATATAAGATGGGTGGTGATCACTCTTGCACAGCGGCCCATCGGAGGATTCTCCTGTTCTTCTGTGGGCCAGTTGTCCTGGGTTTACTTCGACAGAGAGGAGCCAGAAGACCGCAGTGTCTGATTTCTCCTACTCCTGCACTGATAAGAAGCACTTCACCTTCATATTAAAGAGTGTAAGTTTCTTTTGGCAGTGCAGAGGTTAATCTGCTCAGTTGAGAGCTCCTGGAAGCTTTCCTACATTAAGGCATTCAGCTGTGCACTGTTAGCCACTCCCATCTTTTATTTAATCTGGGCCCTGGCTAGCACTCCGATTGTCAAAGCTAGCTTATGCTGCATGGCTGGAGGAGGTTGTTGGAGAAGGCGTTTGGTGGATTTATCTATGACTGTTATTAGGTTCTGAATGTGCGATAATTCCCTTTGTTCTCCTACTTTGGTTTAACCCCATCCCCAGTGCATCCCTGTGCATCCCTCTGTTATATGTGTGAGCATATTTGTACTTTGGGTATTTTTTGTTACCCCAGCTCGTATTACCTTGTTAGTTTTGGTTGGTGTATTATGGTACATTACCACTCCCCTCGGTGGGGGATGGGTGCAGACTGAGGGCGGATTCAGGAGCCAATGCAAGGTACGTGGCCCTGGCATCTTCACCATCAGAAGTAATCTGGGGAGCAGGGTGAGCTAGGGTGCCCCTAGCATTAGGGACAGGGAAGGAGCCCCTGGTCCTGGCCACCCAACAATAAAGTCGTGACACCAGTCCAAGCCTGGAACATGTGTTCTCTCCTGGTTCTCCGGTTTTCTCCTAGACTTAAAAAAAAAAAAAAAAATGTTAATGGGTTAATTGAATCCTACAAATTTTTCCTCATGTGCATTTGTCAATTTCTCCTTCGTCTCATTGGGGGACACAGGTACTGTGGGTGTATGCTACCGTCATCTGGATGCTGACACTAGGCAAACAACACAAGGTTAGCTCCTCCCCCGCCGTATACATCCTCGCCCTGATTGCGGGCGGAAGCCAGTTTTTTGCTTAGTGTCTATGGAGGCACACATCTGGTCCTTTTTCTCCAGACTTTTTTTGTCCATGAAGATTAGACAGGGGCAACGGATCCTATTGAAAGGGTCCGATTTCCCCAAACCATCAACGGGCGAGCACGTGTGAGTGTCGTCTCCACGTATCCTTTCCCGCGTCGTGGGACAAATCTGGGCGTTTTCCCCAGAACTTTTTTATTTTATTTTCTTTATTTTTTCTAAGAAGAAGAGACAGGGGCAACGGATCCTATTGAAAGGGTCCGATTTCCCCAAACCATCAACGAGCGAGCACGTGTGAGTGTCATCTCCACGTATCCTTTCCCGCGTCGTGGGACAAATCTGGGCGTTTTCCCCAGAACTTTTTTATTTCATTTTCTTTATTTTTTCTAAGAAGAAGAGACAGGGGCAACGGATCCTATTGAAAGGGTCCGATTTCCCCAAACCAGCAACTGGCGAGCATGTGCGAGAGTCGTCTCCACGTATCCTTTCCTGCGACGTGGGACATGATGCCGGACCTAGCCCTGACCACCCCTTGGTAGAGAAACTATGGGCTATTCAGAGGCACAAGACGGTCCGAGCGTCCCCCACTGCTCCACCAACGCAAGACGAAGGTGCTGCAAGGAGGCGGATGGTCCCTCTCCTCGGCTGAAGCTGGACGGAGTTAGGGTGCCTGCACTGTCCAGGATCCCCTCACCAGCCCCCGCTCCCTGCGGCCTACCTGGATCCTGTGTTCAGTGACTCAAGGTACGGGCATGCGGGGGTTCCTGGGCAGCAGTGGCAGGCAGCAGTGTGCGTCCCCCTAGGGCCGCGGCGCGCCGCAGCATTTCACGGCACAGCGGGCGGGGGAGAAAAATTTAGCCCCCGTTTTTTTTTTCCCGCCACTGGTAGACCGCGGCGCGCCTTCGGCGTCGCGGGTGGGGGAGAAAAATTTAGCCCCCGGCTTTTTTGCCACTGTTAGGCCGCGGCGCACCATCGCCGCCCCTGCGTCACGCGGCGCCGCGGGGCGGTGGACAGTAGCCGTCGCAGCTGCGGCGCCGCGGGGGGAATTGAGCCCCCGGCTTTTTGCCGGTGTAGGCCGCGGCGGAAGTACCGCCCTCGGCGCAATGCGTCACTTCCGGTGGCCCGCCCCTTGGAGCGCTGGGCGGGCGCCGGATAAATCCAGTCCCCGGCTTTAGTGCGGGGTAGGCCGCGACCAGGGAAGAGGTCGGCTTACCCCACGGAGATACAGAAGGTCGGGCACGCAGTCGGGGGGCACAGGTCGGGTAAGTGCAGGCTGCGGAGACCGCTAAAACAGCAAGGGGGCCTCTCCTCCCCCACCCCTCCCCTCCAATATAGAAAAAAAAAAAGCATTTTTTGGTTTGGATATATAAAACGCCTAGCAGGCTCAATATGGCCAGGAAAGGGAAGACGCACACTTTTCTCTACGCTGCATGCACTTCTTGTAAGGCCTCGTTTCCAAGAGCGCAGAGCACCAAAGTGTGCGAGGCCTGCGACTCTGAACGCGCCCAGGATCCTCCCTCGGTGACTCAATCCAGAGAAACGAATCCTCCGGAATGGGCGCTATCATTATCCCAGTCTATGGCTTCGCTTACAAAGGCGATCGAGTCCCTTCACGCCCCAAAGGGAGGCAAGGATAGTGGCTCACTTGTCTGGGAAGGGTCCTCCACCTCACAGGAACCTCCGGCCTGCAGGGGCCGTTCCCATGCCAGACAGAGGCGAAGGAAACGAACCCATACGAGGCCTCCCGGCTTATCCGGTGCCTTGGCATCGGGTAGTTCAGCATCACGCTCCCTTTCACCAGCGAGCGGGAGCGGGCAGAGTTTGGATCGTGACTCAAACGAGCCACTTGATCTAGATACCCCGGGATGCCGGGAGACAGTGGACAGCCTCATTGAAGCTGTCAATCAAACCCTGGGGATCGAAAATGATGCTACCTTGGCCGCGAGCCATAAGGTAGCCTTTAAGCGGGTCAAGCACCCGCATAGAGTATTTGGCACTCACCCAGAATTTGAGAATATAGTGCAGCGCCACAGAGAACGCCCAGACAAGCGCTTCTCGGGTCAGAAGCCTATAGAGGCGAGATACCCATTTGCCCCGGAACTCTGTAAGAAATCAGCAGAATCCCCAGTGGTGGACCCGCCAGTATCACGCCTGGCCTCGAAGTCCTTGTTGTCGGTGCCTAGCGGCTCGTCCATTAAGGACCCCACGGATCGGCTCATAGAGGGTTTGGCGCGATCAGTTTTTGAGGCATCAGGTTCGGCGCTCGCCCCTTCGTTTGCGGGGACGTGGGTAGCCAAGGCCATGATGTCATGGTCAGAGTCTTTGAATAACGCCTTGCAGGATAGAGGACTACCTGTGGAGGTGTCTGAGGTCGCAAGTCAGATTGCTATGGCTGGAGACTACTTAATTAATGCGTCTTTGGATGCAGCTAATTGTGCAGCATTTGCGGCCGCTAACGTGATAGCCATTAGGAGAGCTCTCTGATTGAGAACTTGGTGAGCCGATTCAATTTCCAAGAAGTCCTTGACTTCCTTGCCCTATCAGGGAGGCCGCCTGTTCGGGGAGAAGTTGGATCGGCTCATCTCCGATGCGACAGGAGGGAAAAGTAGCTTCCTCCCGCAGCAAAAGGCGAAACAGCCTTTTCGTCAGGTCCCGACACGGTTTCGAGCTTTTCGCAACACCGGATGGATGGCAGCAGCCAGTTCGACTGGCCCACCTCGCTTCAACCAAGATAGGGAGCGACAGATCTCATGTAGACCCATACCGGTGGGAAGGATGCGCGCTCGCCAGCCCAGGTCGAGAGGAGCCAGGACCCAGAGGCCCTCAGCCAAATGACTCGGAGCCTTTGGTAGGCGACAGCAGCAGGGTGGGGGGGCCGCCTGCTCCTTTTTTGCCATATCTGGGCCGAGGTAGCACACGACTTATGGGCGGTAGAACTGGTGACTTCAGGGTACAAGATAGAGTTCATCAGGTACCCTCCAACACGGTTTTTTCCCTCCCGACTTCCCAAGGTGGAGTCTTGGGCGAAAGCATTGCTAGGGGCCATCGATTCACTCCTAGACAACGGAGTTATTGTTCCCGTACCAGAGCACAAAAAAGCTCAAGGTTTTTATTTCAATCTGTTCGCGGTCCCCAAAAAAGACAGGACGATCAGACCAGTTTTGGACCTGAAGCTCTTAAATAGGTTCATCAGAGTCAAACATTTCAGGATGGAATCTCTCCGTTCTGTTATAGCAGCCATGGAGCAGGGAGAGTACTTAGCCTCGATCGACATTCAGGATGCCTACCTGCACGTTCTCATTTTTCCTCCGCATCAAAAGTTTCTTCGGTTCGCCATCAATGGGCGACATTTTCAATTCGCAGCACTCCCATTCGGGATAGCCACCGCCCCCAGAGTGTTCACGAAGGTAATGGCAGTCGTGGTGGCCGTCTTACACTCGAGGGGCATAGTCGTCTTGCCATATTTGGACGACCTCTTGGTGAAGGGTCCCTCGTTTCGGGCGTGCAAGGAGAATGTCAGCATTACACTGGATACACTCTCCCGCTTAGGTTGGTTGGTCAACAGGAAGAAATCATCTCTGGTCCCAGCTCGGAGGATTGTTTTTCTAGGAATGGTCTTCGATACCTCCCAAGGGTTGGTAAGTCTCCCTCAAAACAAGGCCCTAGCGCTCCGACAGGGAGTCCTGAAGCTCCAGCAGCCGGTCCCTCACACCATTCGGTTTGGGATGAGGATACTGGGGAAGATGGTGGCAGCAATGGAAGCAATTCCGTTTGCTCAATTTCATCTTCGACCCCTACAGCAGCACGCTCTCTTGTCAGCCTCGGACAAGAATCCGTTCACCCTCGATCAGCGGTGCCGGCTATCCTCTCAGGTCAGGCAGTCGCTGGAATGGTGGACGACCAGATCCTCCCTTCTTCAGGGGAAGCCGTTTCCCCCAGACCACTGGCTAGTGGTCACGACCGACGCCAGTCTCCTTGGCTGGGGAGCGGTTTTTCGCCACCACACGGCACAAGGCCAGTGGTCGCAACAGGAAGCTCGTCTTCTGATAAACTTGTTGGAAATACGAGCGATCTGGCAGGCGCTGCAGCATTTCCAGTACCTCCTAGCAGGATGGCCCGTCCGGATACAGTCAGACAACGCCACAGCTGTGGCTTACGTAAATCATCAGGGGGCACACGCAGCAGGGCAACCATGCGCGAGATAGCACAGGTGCATCATTGGGACGAGAAGAACCAGTCGATAACTTCGGCAGTCTACATCCCATGCGTAGAAAATTGGGCAGTGGACTTCCTCGGCCGACAAGAGGTCGTAGCTGGGGAATGGGCCCTGCACCCCGAGGTCTTCCAGCAAATTTGCCAATGGTGGGGAACACCGGATGTGTACCTGATGGCGTCCAGAACGAACGCCAAGGTGCCTGTGTTCGTCGCTCGGTCACGAGACCCACGAGCGTTCGCGGTGGATGCGTTGGTCTTACCATGTTACCAGTTTCGCCGTCCATACCTGTTTCCTCCGTTGCCATTGCTTCCGAGGGTCATCAGGAAGATCAAAGCAGAGGGGGTCCCAGCAATTCTGCTGGCACCAGACTGGCCCTGACGGGCATGGTACGCAGATCTTGTGCGGCTGCTCACCGACGTCCCATGGCGACTACCAGAGCGCCCAGATCTACTGCACCAGGGATCGATCTTCCACCCGAACGCAGGGGCCCTGTGTTTGACGGCATGGCCGTTGAATCTTGGATTCTAACTCAAGCAGGTTTTGAGCGTGAGGTGGTCGCCACAATGGTTAGCGCCAGGAAACCAACCTCCGCAAGAATTTACCATCACACCTGGAAAATTTTCTTCACTTGGTGTCGAGAGCGGGGTCATTCGCCCCTGACGTTCTCTATTCCCAACATCTTGGCCTTTCTTCAATCAGGCCTAGACTCGGGGCTGGCCCCGAGCTCCCTTAGGAGACAGATATCTGCGCTGTCCATCCTGTTTCAATGAAAGATTGCTAATAAAATGCAGGTTAAGACCTTCATCCAGGGAGTCTCTCATATAGTACCCCCCCTATAAGGCGCCGATGGACACCTGGTATCTTAACTTGGTCCTGAGCGTTCTGCAGGAAGCGCCCTTCGAGCCGCTGCAGGATATTTCCTTATCGTTCCTTTCTTGGAAGGTGGTATTTTTGGTAGCCATTACCTCCGTTAGGCGAGTTTCGGAGTTGGCGGCCCGATCTTCCCGAGCACCTTTTCTCGTTTTCCACAAGGATAAGGTGGTGCTTGGACCAGCTCCCCCCTTTCTTCCGAAGGTAGTGTCCTCTTTTCACATCAATGAGGATATTGTCTCGCCTTCATTCTGTCCGGCACCGGTGCATCGCGTAGAAAAAGCTCTTCACACCTTAGACCTGGTGAGAGCACTCAGGAGGTACGTGTCGCGGACGGCACCTTTTCGCCAGACGGATACGCTGTTCGTGCTCCCTGAGGGGCGCAGGAAGGGGCTCGCTGCCTCAAAGGCGACCATAGCCAGATGGATCCGTTTAGCTATTCAGGAGGCCTATCATATCAGAGGTGCGTCAGTTCCAGCAGGGATCAAAGCGCATTCTACTCGGGCAATGGGCGCCTCTTGGGCGCTTCGGCATCAGGCCTCGGCGGAACAGGTATGCAAGGCAGCAACCTGGTCCAGCCTGCACACATTTACTAAACATTACAGTATCCATACCCAGGCTTCGGCGGATGCGAGCCAGGGCAGAAGGATACTCCAAGCAGCAGTGGCGCACCTTTGAACAAAAGAGGTG
The DNA here is from genome assembly GCF_039654945.1 of Dendrobates tinctorius. Classification (NCBI taxonomy): domain Eukaryota; kingdom Metazoa; phylum Chordata; class Amphibia; order Anura; family Dendrobatidae; genus Dendrobates; species Dendrobates tinctorius. Next base: position 62,434 of record NW_027361806.1, read on the forward strand.
CATGCAGCTTAGATCGGTGAGTCAATCTCCCACCCAGGGACTGCTTTAGGACGTCCCACAGTACCTGTGTCCCCCAATGAGACGAAGGAGAAACATGGATTTTTGTGAGTACTCACCATAAAATCCTTTTCTCCGAGACGCTCATTGGGGGACACAGCACCCACCCTGTCAGCCGGTTGGCGCGTGTTTATTTAATTAATGTGTCTATTTTTCTTAATATCAGGGTGGTCCCTTGCCAGACATATTGTTTATTGCAGTGGTCCCCAACCTTTTTTGCACCAGGGACTGGCTTCAAGCAAGACCATTCTTCCACGGCCCGGCAGGGCGGGGATAGAGGTGTGACAGGGGCGGGGCTTTGGTCATAAGGGGGTGGGGCTATGGACGCGGTTGTAGTTTAGCAGTGCATACTTATCATTTAATTATAACATTTATAATGTGACTCAACTCACCATAGGTTTTGAATGAGTGCGAGCACCTGGCTTGTTTCTTTGTTTCAGTGGGAGCACTGGGCTACTTCTACTCATGACCGTCGCTGCTAATGATGATTGGAACCTACAAGGAAATGGAGCATTGAGCACTTAAGAAAAATTGTACTGGAGTTCTGTACATGCTGATTATTTTCTAATCATCAGAAAATGTATGTGTGGTTCCCCCAGTCCTGTCCAGCTCTGTGTGGCTCCCCCTGTTGTATGCATGACTCCCCTGTCCCATCCTGTATACATGGCTCTGCTCCCATCCTCCCATCCTGTATACATGGCTCTGCTTCCACTCTCCCTCCTTTGTATATATGGCTCCGCTCCCACTCTCCCTCCCTTGTATTTATGGCTCCGCTCCCACTCTCCCTCCCTTGTATGCATGGCTCCGCTCCCACTCTCCCTCCCTTGTATGCATGGCTGTGCTCCCACTCTCCCTCCCCTGTATACATGGCTCTGCTTCCACTCTCCCTCCTTTGTATATATGGCTCTGCTCCCACTCTCCCTCCCTTGTATTTATGGCTCTGCTCCCACTCTCCCTCCCTTGTTTGCATGGCTCCGCTCCCACTCTCCCTCCCTTGTATTTATGGCTCCGCTCCCACTCTCCCTCCCTTGTATGCATGGCTCCGCTCCCACTCTCCCTCCCTTGTATTTATGGCTCCGCTCCCTCCCTTGTATTTATGGCTCCGCTCCCACTCTCCCTCCCTTGTATTTATGGCTCCGCTCCCACTCTCCCTCCTTTGTATATATGGCTCCGCTCCCACTCTCCCTCCCTTGTATTTATGGCTCCGCTCCCACTCTCCCTCCCTTGTATTTATGGCTCTGCTCCCACTCTCCCTCCCTTTTATACATGGCTCCGTTCCCACTCTCCCTCCCTTGTATGCATGGCTCCGCTCCCACTCTCCCTCCCTTGTATGCATGGCTGTGCTCCCACTCTCCCTCCCCTGTATACATGGCTCTGCTTCCACTCTCCCTCCTTTGTATATATGGCTCCGCTCCCACTCTCCCTCCCTTGTATTTATGGCTCCGCTCCCACTCTCCCTCCCTTGTATGCATGGCTCCGCTCCCACTCTCCCTCCCTTGTATGCATGGCTCCGCTCCCACTCTCCCTCCCTTGAATTTATGGCTCCGCTCCCACTCTCCCTCCCTTGTATTTATGGCTCCGCTCCCATTCTCCCTCCCCTGTGTATATGACTCCGCTCCCATTCTCCCTCCCCTGTATATATGGCTCCGCTCCCATTCTCCCTCCCCTGTATATATGGCTCCGCTCCCATTCTCCCTCCCCTGTGTATATGGCTCCACTCCCATTCTCCCTCCCCTGTATATATGGCTCCGCTCCCATTCTCCCTCCCCTGTGTATATGGCTCCGCTCCCATTCTCCCTCCCTAGTATATATGGCTCCGCTCCCATTCTCCCTCCCCTGTGTATATGGCTCCGCTCCCATTCTCCCTCCCCTGTATATATGGCTCCGCTCCCATTCTCCCTCCCCTGTGTATATGGCTCCGCTCCCATTCTCCCTCCCTAGTATATATGGCTCCGCTCCCACTCTCCCTCCCCTGTGTATATGGCTCCGCTCCCATTCTCCCTCCCCTGTATATATGGCTCCGCTCCCATTCTCCCTCCCCTGTGTATATGGCTCCACTCCCATTCTCCCTCCCCTGTATATATGGCTCCGCTCCCATTCTCCCTCCCCTGTGTATATGGCTCCGCTCCCATTCTCCCTCCCTAGTATATATGGCTCCGCTCCCATTCTCCCTCCCCTGTGTATATGGCTCCGCTCCCATTCTCCCTCCCCTGTATATATGGCTCCGCTCCCATTCTCCCTCCCCTGTGTATATGGCTCCGCTCCCATTCTCCCTCCCTAGTATATATGGCTCCGCTCCCATTCTCCCTCCCCTGTGTATATGGCTCCGCTCCCACTCTCCCTCCCTTGTATATATGGCTCCGCTCGGCTCCCCCATCCTCCCCATCATACTTACCCTCACGTCGCTGTCGCTGAACTTCCTTCCTGTCGCTGCACGTCCCTGCATCTCGCGGCGCTTCAGCTTCTTCCTGTGCGGAGCGGTCACGTGCTACCGCTCATTAAGGTGCATGAATATGGACGCCACGCATATGGGAGATGAGTGGCATCCATATTCATGACCTTAAATGAGCGGTAGCACGTGACCGCTCAGCGCTGGATGAAGCCGCCGCGGGATGCAGGGTGAGTATCAGCTGTTGTACCGCCCCCCGGCTCCTCTTGTGTCCGCGGACCGGCAAGGGCACTGCAACGGCCCGGTGCTGGGCCGTGGACCGGCGGTTGGGGACCCCTGGTTTATTGCATTAAGGCTGATTGTTGTTGTTCTCCTACTGCTTTTACACTAAACTGGCTTCCGCCCGCAATCAGGGCGAGGGTGTATACGGCGGGGGAGGAGCTAACCTTGTGTTGTTTGCCTAGTGTCAGCCTCCAGATGGCGGTAGCATACACCCACAGTACCTGTGCCCCCCAATGAGCGTCTCGGAGAAAAGGATTTTACGGTGAGTACTCACAAAAATCCATGTGTTTTGATCTAGAGAATTTAGAGCCCTGCACCCACGTGTCACCGTACACGAGGACTGGTGTGAATAGTAGCCCCCATGGTAACACAGAACCCAGCCTGGATTTCTAGCCGTGGTGATGTTTCAGAGTGTAGACACCATTATTTTAATTTCCAATTTTCTTGTCTTACTGCCTCAAGCTTCGCACCGTTAACGATAACCTCATAGAAGGCTTCGAAATGTGTTTTTTTTTTTTTTTTTTTTTTTTCTTCCCTTTCCCTCCATACAATTTACTTTCCTCGGACCGTCCTCGTGATTCATGACTGTTTTATCATAGAGATTTTAATTAAAATTGATTTGTTTAAAGGAATAAAGCTATATTAACAGCAGGAACTTTTTGGCTCCGCAAGACAGCCCGGGTTGGTCTTTAATTCATCACTCCCTGGATGGCCCAGAGCCGCTGAGCTTCCCAGCAAAACTAAAGGGAGATTGAAATCTACCTTTATTAGCAGCTGAAAACCCAGCACGGCTCTGAAATTAAAGGCAGAACGTGTTTGGAATGAGCTCCGCGGCCAGAAAACTCCAAGATTAAACAATAAACATAATATTGCCCACTTCCTGACGGAGATAAGGTTTTCTCCCAAGTTGCAAAATGCCAGATATCGATATGCTGATGCTGCTTGATTAATGGATTTTTTTTTTTTCATCAGCACGCAGAAATCTAAATTTCTTTCCTCATAATGTCCATCTGTCTTGCTCAGTCACATCCTAAAGCCATTGATTTTTTTTTTTTTCCTCTTGATTTTTTTTTTTTTTCATCTATAGGTATTCACACGGAGTTGTGATGTGTTGCTATGCCAAAAAGATTCAGGCGGTTTTTGATTATGTTTTATGTTGATTTTCAGCTATTCTTTTTCTCTTTTGGCAATGACATTTGAGGGGGAAAAAACTGTGTACATGCAGGGTAAGTATGTATACATACCCTGTCCTTAAAGGGAACCTGTCACCCCATTTTTGCCCTATCAGCTTCCGGCACTGCCATCAGGGGCTTATCTACAGCATTCTGTAATGCTGTAGATAAGCCCCCGATGTAACCTGAAAGATAAGAAAAACACGTTAGATTATACTCACCCAGGCGTCCCGTCTGATGGGTGTCGCGGTTCCGTCTGGCGCCTCCCATCTTCATACGATGCCTTCCTCCTTCTTACTTCTGCTGCGGCTCCAGCGCAGGCGTACTTTCTCTGCCCTGTTTAGGGCAGAGTAAAGTGCTGCAGTGCGCAGGCGCCAGACCTCTCTGACTTTTCCCGGCGCCTGCTCACTGCAGTACTTTACTCTGCCCTCAACAGGGCAGAGAAAGTACGCCTGCGCTGGAGCCGCAGCAGAAGTAAGACGGAGGACAGCATCGTATTAAGATGGGAGGCGGCGGACCGGACCGCGACACCCACTGCACTTGATCGCGCCCCCCTGTGAGTATAATCTAACTGTTTTTTCTTGTCTTTCAGGTTACAACGGAGGCTTATCTACAGCATTACAGAATGTTGTAGATAAGCCCCTGATGGCGGTGCCGTCAGCTGATAGGGCTAAAATGGGGTGACAGATTCCCTTTAAACTCAACTGACCTTAACCCCATAGAGAAGCTATAGGGTATTGTCAAGAGGAAGATAAGAGACACCAGACCCAACAATGCAGATGAGCTGAAGGCTGCTATCCTAGCAACCTGGGCTTCCATAAAGGCCCCGTCTCACATAGCGAGATCGTTAGCGAGATCTCTGAAACATCACAGATTTTGTGATGCAACAGCGATCTCACCAGCGATCTCGCTACATGTGTCACATAGCGGCGACCGGGCACCCGCTGCGATCTTGCTGATCGTGCTCGAATGTCCTGGTCCATTTTTTGATTGCTGGTGTCCCGCTGGCCAGCATGCATTTTTGTGTTTGATGCCGACGAGTGATCTCGTTGGCGACCCAGAACTCAGGGACGCAGGCGGGAGTCGTCAGAAAAGCTGCTGTGTGACACGGTACCAACGACCGCCGAGGTCGTTATACGGATCGCCGAATCGTTGCTGCGTCATTGAGTCGATCTGCCTGTAGGACAGCTTACTAACGACCATGTAACGACGCACCAGCGATCCTTACCAGGTCGTATCGTTGTCGGGATCGCTGGAGCGTCGCTTAGTGTAACGGTATCTTAACCCCTCAGCAGTGCCACAGGCTGATCGCCTCCATGCCACGCCGCATTGATGCAGTAATTGATGCAAAAGGAGCCCAACCAAGTATTGAGAGCATTTACTGAACATACATTTCAGGAGGCCAACATTTCTGATTTTATAAATCATTTTTCAAGCTGATGTTATAAAGTATTCTAATTTACTGAGATAATGACTTTTGGGTTTTCATTGGCTGTAAGCCATAATCATCAGCATTAACAGAAATAAACACTTGAAATAGATCACTCTGTGTGTAATGGCTCTATATAACATATAAGTTTCACTTTTTGTATTGAAGAACTGAAATAAATTAACTCTTTGATGATATTCTAATTTTGTGAGACGCACCTGTGTATGTATGTATGTATGTATGTATGTATGTGTGTGTGTGTGTGTGTGTGTGTGTTTGTATATATGTGTATATATATATATATATATATGTGTGTGTATGTATATATATATAATCAGTATACACAAGTACACCCCTTTTGAAAAGTAAAATTGTAATGTTTCACTGAAATGAAAGACTTGAGTTTCATTTTTTAACCCCTTACCGGAAAATAAAGTTAATAATGTAACTTTCATTACATAATCTTCTGTTTTGCTCCAATGAGTCCATGCAAAAATGAATAAGCCCTGCATCATCTATTACTACAACTGGTATTTTATGTGACTTCATGATTTTTAAGCACTGCATGATGACTTTTAGACATGAAATGAACCATTTGGCGACATATTACAACATCTATCTTATTCCATTGCACAACTTTTAGAGCCTGTATACTGGATGGAGGGTGATGACAACTTGTCTCTTCAGAATTCTCCATAGGTGTTGGTTGGGATAAAATCAGAAGACACTTGGCCACTGAATCCCTTTCACCCTGTTCTTATTCAGAAATACAACAGATGTGTATTTTGGATCATGATCATGTTGGAAAAGTGTACGTCTTTTGAGGGCACGGAGTGATGGCAGCATCTTAGCCCCACATAAGGACATGGCCTCCACCATGTTTCACTGTAGGCACTATGCATTTTTCTATATATTAGGTAATAAATGCGTGATTACCGGGGGTTCACCACTGGGACCCCCAGGGGTCCAGAAAATGAGGATCCCAAAGTGTCCGTCTGAATGAAGCAGTAGCACGTACACAAGACCATCACTCTACTTGCATCTGTGGGTCTATAGTATCTGTAGTGACCGGGCATGATGACCACCGCTGAAATGATGAGTTATGAGTTATTTTTGGACGGGAAAGTGACTGACAACAGACAGCTTTAGATTCACAAATGGATAATTTCCATTTGCCATTTTCTAGATTTAGCTTTTTTGTCACTTTTTTTATTTTTGCACTTCACAAATTACTTCTGGAGGAAAATGGCAAAAAATTTATGGAGACTACACTTTTTTTCACATTGTTTTGCTACTTACTACAATGTAGAAACCATAATGTTACAGTGAATACAAGAAACACAAAATCTTTAATGTGTCACATACATGCGTGATGGGGTATGGACATGCCATGTCTACTTCAGGCGACTTCTACGTAGTACCCGCCACCCCTGACAAAAATGCTAAAAAAAAAAAGAATGCACAGCAACGTCAAGTCGACATTGCTATGCACATCCATCTCGGGATTCGAAAGTTGTGAAGTGGCTAAAAGGAGTGACCTGATCATTCTTCAGACAGCTTCTGCTTCGAAGCTGCCACAGTCTTGTATATGAAGTTAGAAAATAAGGCAATGGCAAAACTAACATAAAAGGCGTCCAAGAAGACACGTCAACAAAAACACCACCCATAAACATTAGACTGTGAGCCGATCCTGCAACATTGATGCGTTTGGCCAACTTAGACTATTGTGTATGGGGGGCGCTTATTGTAGATTTTTCTTTAAAAATTTCTTATAAGCCATCATTTGTCACCTCTTTCCTACTTATATTGATAGGACTCCAAGAAGATGCACATCGATGACCTGCAGACGTCCTTGGACGATGTAAATGACGAAAGGCTTCAAGAGTCACCGTGGCACAGAACTCCATCACTTCTGTCTCGCTCCGCTCCGCCATCAATCCTAAGACGCCCACCCAGTCCTGTCCTGAACAGATCGTCCCTTAGAGAGAGGTAACCGTCGTGTCTCCATGTATTTGCCGAGTTCTTATTTGTACAACAGGGAATATTCGCTCAATTATTATATCACTTTATTTGCAAAATTGCATTGAACGTCTGGCACAGGTTCCCCCCCCTTCCCGATACGCTGCGATCAAATCAATCTCAAGGTGTTGTTTTTATGTAATCTCTCCATCTCGTAGAGCGCTGTCCCATCTACGTCTGCGGGAAGGCAGTCAGCAGAATCGCTGCCTAATTGTTCAATATACAAAGTTGCTGAGCGCTTAGATTTTCTGAAAGAAAAGATTTGTATCTCCGTCTTTTCATGGTAGATGTCACCCGCTGTCAGTCATAGCCAGAAGCAAAGAAGAGGCAGAGAGGCGTGGGGCGCCTGCCATTCTGCTACAGGAAAAAGTTGTCCCTCGACCTCAAAAACAGTGAAATTTCTTTTAAAAAAAAAAAAAAAAAAAAAAAAAACTTCTTATCTCGTTTTTCGACCTGTGTCCATACCTGCAGACATAGACACGAATAGTCACTCGTGTAATTGTGCTACATCTTTATAAAAGGCATAAAATGTTATTGTTTTTATTGTGTGTGGTTCAATGTGGACAGGTGTGGTTGTAGGAGATAGATCTGTTTTATAGATATTTTATTATTTATAAGCATTATTTTATTATTTATTCATATACAGTATATTTTATTTATATATAAATAATAAAAAATATATACATAAATAATACAATAAAATAAACACTTATTTTATTTGCATGTTTTATTATTTATTTATTAAATTATGGAATGGGAAAACGGAGATGATGTGAACATTTTTATTATTTTTATGCTAACTTCTTTTTTTGCACCTTTTTTAGTCTTTTTATGGGATTTGAACCTCTGATATTTTTTATTGCTGTATATTGTCATTTAAAGGAGTGTACTCATCTTCTGAGTTCAAGAGTACACCACTCCCCTGTCTCCTGCCTTTCTGATTTTTTAGGAGATGGTGCATCCTGAAGATTGACATTGCAGACCAGTGGTTTGGTTCCTTGACTAGTCCGAACTGTGCGCTCTTCCATGCCTCAAACATAGGCAAAGTATCTGAGGAGCAATGTGACCCTTGAGCTGGTCAGATTCCTTCAGAGCAGCACTTTTAAGCTTACAAGCTCGCTCTCCTTTGGGTACTGGACACCCCTGAATTGCAGAACTTTATCGATAACCTAGGCATCGAGTCATACACTTTAGAATTAAAAATCCCTTCATTCTTTTTTTTTATAATTTTACATATTTAAAAACATGAGGCGACACTCTTTTAAGTAATCTCCATGCTCCTAGAAGCAAGAGGATGGTAGACACAAGGGCCTTCAGTAGGTCCCCTGCCCATATGACAGCCCCCTCCACATTATGGAGTATTGCAATTGTGTGGCAGAGCCCTCCTCCCCACCATCTGAACAATAAAATGTTGCAGTTAACGACTAGGCCACAGGCAGTTAAATGGCGAAGATAAGAGATGACTTCTACCACTGTATTTATAGTTAGGTGTCAGCTGGCACCAGATTTACAGGAGCTCCATAGACACAAACCTGCCATATGTATAGTTACACAGCTTAGCTATTGGGCAGTGATTCTGCTGTCTGCCTTCCACACTCTTTCGCCACCCCCTCCTCTCTCCCCTCGTCTCTTTCACCCCACCCACCATTCCCCCTATCTTCCCCTCGTTCCCCCCTGTCTGGCTCCTGTCCCCCTCCGTCTGTCTTCTCTCCCCCCTTCCTCTGTCTTCTGTCCCCCTTTCTCTCCCCCCCTCTGTGTCTTCTCTCCCCCCACTGTGTGTCTTCTCTCAACCCTCTGTGTCTTCTCTCCCCCCTCCATGACTTCTGTCTTCTCTCTGCCCCCGCGTCTTCTGTCTTCTCTCTCCCACCGCGTCTTCTGTCTTCTCTCTCCCCCAAGCCCTCTGTATTCTCTCTCCCCGAGTCTTGTCTTTTCTCCCCTGCGTCTTCTGTCTTCTCTTCCCACGCATCGTCTGTCTTCTCTCCCCCCTCCATGACTTCTGTCTTCTCCCTCCCCCCGCATCTTCTCCCTCCCCCGCATCGTCTGTCTTCTCTCTCCCCCCAAGTCTTCTGTCTTCTCCCTCCCCCGTGTCTTCTCCCTCCCCCGTGTCTTCTCCCTCCCCCGTGTCTTCTCCCTCCCCCGTGTCTTCTCCCTCCCCCGTGTCTTCTCCCTCCCTCGTGTCTTCTCCCTCCCCCGCGTCCTCTGTCTTCTCCCTCCCCCGCGTCCTCTGTCTTCTCCCTCCCTCGCGTCCTCTGTCTTCTCCCTCCCTCGCGTCCTCTGTCTTCTCCCTCCCTCGCGTCCTCTGTCTTCTCCCTCCCTCGCGTCCTCTGTCTTCTCCCTCCCTCGCGTCCTCTGTCTTCTCCCTCCCTCGCGTCCTCTGTCTTCTCCCTCCCTCGCGTCCTCTGTCTTCTCCCTCCCTCGCATCCTCTGTCTTCTCCCTCCCTCGCGTCCTCTGTCTTCTCCCTCCCTCGCGTCCTCTGTCTTCTCCCTCCCTCGCGTCCTCTGTCTTCTCCCTCCCTCGCGTCTTCGCGTCTTCTCCCTCCCTCGCGTCTTCTCCCTCCCTCGCGTCTTCTCCCTCCCTCGCGTCTTCTCCCTCCCTCGCATCTTCTCCCTCCCTCGCGTCTTCTGTCTTCTCCCTCCCCCGCGTCTTCTCCCTCCCCCGCGTCTTCTCCCTCCCCCGTGTCTTCTGTCTTCACCCTCCCCCGCGTCTTCTGTCTTCTCCCTCCCCCTCATCGTCTGTCTTCTCTCTCCCCCCAAGTCTTCTGTCTTCACCCTCCCCCGTGTCTTCTCCCTCCCCCGTGTCTTCTCCCTCCCCCGTGTCTTCTCCCTCCCCCGTGTCTTCTCCCTCCCCCGTGTCTTCTCCCTCCCTCGTGTCTTCTCCCTCCCCCGCGTCCTCTGTCTTCTCCCTCCCCCGCGTCCTCTGTCTTCTCCCTCCCCCGCGTCCTCTGTCTTCTCCCTCCCTCGCGTCCTCTGTCTTCTCCCTCCCTCGCGTCCTCTGTCTTCTCCCTCCCTCGCGTCTTCTCCCTCCCTCGCGTCTTCTCCCTCCCTCGCGTCTTCTCCCTCCCTCGCGTCTTCTCCCTCCCTCGCGTCTTCTCCCTCCCTCGCGTCTTCTCCCTCCCTCGCGTCTTCTCCCTCCCTCGCGTCTTCTGTCTTCTCCCTCCCCCGTGTCTTCTGTCTTCACCCTCCCCCGCGTCTTCTGTCTTCTCCCTCCCCCGCATCGTCTGTCTTCTCTCTCCCCCCAAGTCTTCTGTCTTCTCCCTCCCCCGTGTCTTCTCCCTCCCCCGTGTCTTCTCCCTCCCCCGTGTCTTCTCCCTCCCCCGTGTCTTCTCCCTCCCCCGTGTCTTCTCCCTCCCCCGTGTCTTCTCCCTCCCCCGTGTCTTCTCCCTCCTCCGTGTCTTCTCCCTCCCTCGTGTCTTCTCCCTCCCCCGCGTCTTCTGTCTTCTCCCTCCCTCGTGTCTTCTCCCTCCCTCGTGTCTTCTCCCTCCCTCGTGTCTTCTCCCTCCCTCGTGTCTTCTCCCTCCCTCGTGTCTTCTCCCTCCCCCGCGTCTTCTGTCTTCTCCCTCCCCCGCGTCTTCTGTCTTCTCCCTCCCCCGCGTCTTCTGTCTTCTCCCTCCCTCCCCCGCGTCTTCTCCCTCCCCCGCGTCTTCTCCCTCCCCCGCGTCTTCTCCCTCCCCCGCGTCTTCTCCCTCCCCCGCGTCTTCTCCCTCCCCCGCGTCTTCTCCCTCCCCCGCGTCTTCTCCCTCCCCCGCGTCTTCTCCCTCCCCCGCGTCTTCTCCCTCCCCCGCGTCTTCTCCCTCCCCCATGTCTTCTGTCTTCACCCTCCCCCGCGTCTTCTGTCTTCTCCCTCCCCCGTGTCTTCTCCCTCCCCCGTGTCTTCTCCCTCCCCCCGTGTCTTCTGTCTTCACCCTCCCCCGCGTCTTCTGTCTTCTCCCTCACCCGTGTCTTCTCCCTCACCCGTGTCTTCTCCCTCACCCGTGTCTTCTCCCTCACCCGTGTCTTCTCCCTCCCCCGTGTCTTCTCCCTCCCCCGTGTCTTCTCCCTCCCCCGTGTCTTCTCCCTCCCCCCGTGTCTTCTGTCTTCACCCTCCCCCGCGTCTTCTGTCTTCTCCCTCACCCGTGTCTTCTCCCTCACCCGTGTCTTCTCCCTCACCCGTGTCTTCTCCCTCACCCGTGTCTTCTCCCTCACCCGTGTCTTCTCCCTCCCCGTGTCTTCTCCCTCCCCGTGTCTTCTCCCTCCCCGTGTCTTCTCCCTCCCCGTGTCTTCTCCCTCCCCGTGTCTTCTCCCTCCCCGTGTCTTCTCCCTCCCCCGTGTCTTCTCCCTCCCCCGTGTCTTCTCCCTCCCCCGTGTCTTCTCCCTCCCCCGTGTCTTCTCCCTCCCCCGTGTCTTCTCCCTCCCCCGTGTCTTCTCCCTCCCCCGTGTCTTCTCCCTCCCCGTGTCTTCTGTCTTCTACCTCCCCCGTGTCTTCTGTCTTGTCCCTCCCCCCGTGTCTTCTGTCTTCCCTCTTTTCTCTCCCACCGCGTCTTGTCTTCTCTCTCCCACCGCGTTTTCTCTCTCCCACTGCATCTTCTGTCTTCTCCCTCCCCCCAGCATCTCTTCCCTTCTCTTTTTGGACCTATATGGAAATCAGGCTGGAAGTGCACAGGGGTTGCATCGATGCTCATGGAGTAAGCGGTTCAGCTGCACTGACGCCCCCCGGGCACTTCCAGCCTTATTTCCATATTGCTTCTATTCTAGATTTCTCATGACTGGTACATCCTATAATTACAAAAAAGGTATCAATTTTATTGAAAGACAAGCGCCTGTACAGCCATACCACTGCTCCCATATGTAAAACGCGCTGACAAGTTGTCCTTAATGAGCACAAATAATCTGCATTTTTTTTAATCCATTGACTAAAACTTACACACAAATTATCTGCTTTTTCCCCCCGCTATTAATTCCTTGTATTATTTACCACGCTCGCTCTGATCTGTGCCGCACTATCCTGTCATACTTTTCCTCACTTAAGCTGCCAAGACATATCTGGATGTCAGAAAAAATGACTTTCGGTTCATCCAGCCGCACAGAGCTATAAAAATTCTAATGACAGAGTCTGAAGTCAGATCTCTCCTCCAACGGGTGGGACGCTGTTAAACAAACAACGATCCTTGCGAGCCAAGCTTTCCTGCTGGAATTAGACATACGAAAAAAGAATTCACTTTTTTATTTCTTCCCCTTAGAAGAAGCCAAATATATACATGTATTGTGCGTGCAAAAATCAGACAGGAGCCCGTCTAACAGTAAAGGCAACTGATTACTATTACTCTGGAGCATCTGTAATAAAGCTGTTTTGCAAATATTCCAAATTTAAGTTAAAAAAATCCTCATGTTTTGTGTCGTCAGCTCCTATGCAGACTTATGCATTTCCATGGTAACTTCAGATGATCCCTGATTCTGCGGTCATCCTTCCTCCCACTTAAATGGGATTATGCAGCAATGCATTGCAGCACCTGGGACAGCCGCTTCAAAATGTAAGGAGCTGTGCCTCGCATATAATGGCAGCGCTCACTGGATGCCGCTGCCCCTTTAATAAGCTGATCTGTGGGGGTTCTATCAGTCATATCTCCTCTAATCTGATATAGGTAGCCTGTCCTAAAGGCTACTGCAAAGGTTCCAATCTCTGCATCCTAGCCTTACAGCCTTCAACACATATATGCACATTTCGAACATGAAAAATTACCGCTGCAGCCAAACACCATGTTTAACAGTGATGTCTTCTCTAGGCGGTGATAAGGTGCAACAGTCACATGTTTGTGTGAGAACATCAGCTCTGGATGCAGAACATCAGGATGCGGAGAAGGGGACCTGTGGAGTGGTGGCATGGGAGTGGTGGAACGTAAGGAAGAAAGGGAGTGGTGGAGCGTCAGTAAGCATGGGAGTGGTGGAGGGTCAGTAAGCATGGGAATGGTGGAGGGTCAGTAAGCATGGGAATGGTGGAGGGTCAGTAAGCATGGGAGTGGTGGAGGGTCAGTAAGCATGGGAGTGGTGGAGGGTCAGTAAGCATGGGAGTGGTGGGGGGTCAGTAAGCATGGGAGTGGTGGAAGGTCAGTAAGCATGGGAGTGGTGGAAAGTCAGTAAGCAGGGGAGTGGTGAAGGGTCAGTAAAGCATGGGAGTGGTAGAGCATCAGTAAAGCATGGGAGTGGTGGAGGGTCAGTAAGCATGGGAGTGGTGGAGGGTCAGTAAGCATGGGAGTGGTGGCGGGTCAGTAAGCATGGGAGTGGTGGAGGGTCAGTAAGCATGGGAGTGGTGGAGGGTCAGTAAAGTATGGGAGTGGTGGAGGGTCAGTAAAGTATGGGAGTGGTGGAGGTTCAGTAAAGTATGGGAGTGGTGGAGGGTCAGTAACGCATTGGAGTGGTGGAGGGTCATTAAGCATGGGAGTGGTGGAGGGTCAGTAAAGCATGGGAGTGGTGGAGGGTCAGTAAAGCATGGGAGTGGTGGAGCGTCAGTAAAATATGGGAGTGGTGGAGCGTCAGTAAAGCATGGGAGTGGTGGAGCGTCAGTAAAGCATGGGAGTGTTGGAGCGTCAGTAAAATATGGGAGTGGTGGAGGGTCAGTAAATCATGAGAGTGGTGGAGCATCAGTAAAACATGGGAGTGGGGGAGCATCAGTAAGGTGCAATCATCCAATGAAAATAAAACAGAACAATTCTGCACCCTATATTACTAGGGTCAAAAACCTGCACTTCTCTCTGTTGCCGTCACGGGTCTTCGCGGGGCTTGTGAGACGTTATATGAACCCTGCAGCCATTCAGCTTCCTCTAATGGCTAGTGGTCGTGTTATACAGGATCTTACTGCAATGAGACGTCACGATGGTGGCTTTGGGCTTCCATACACATTAGATTGTTTGGTCGACGGCTATATCTCCTGACACTGCAACACTTGACACGACTGATTCCTCTTGTATTCTATACGAGAACTAGTCAGACAGCGGCTCATCTTCCGCAAAACAAAAGGATATGCCACCGATATTTGACAGATCACATCCTTCTCTTCCATGACACCTGTTGGAGAGTGAGAAACAACGCCCAACTCACATCAGATATCGACATATTTGAACTACTTCAATGTAAATTCTGTATATCATAGACACTACGTTATTCATAACCTAAGCAGTCAGACCGTCCCGTCCGGTGATTTCTCTCCCTCCTATATGCGCACCCTCTGGGGAAGCCGGAAAAGTTGAGTGATGTATTTGCAGGGATTCTGTGTGTCTTGTCTTTTTTTTTCCTCCGTTCTCGGCGCGGTCCCCACAGATGTTGCCAGCATGTCTTTGTTTTAAAAAGATAATTGTTTGACATTTGAGACAGGACTTTGTATCGAATGATAAACCGTCAGAGCGTGAATCGTTCTCTGGAATTTTTTTTTTTAATTTTTTTTTTTTGTGTGTGTTTCAGCTTGTAGTAACCGGCCTTTAATCCCGTAGAGAGTCTCGTCGTTGTCACTCCAGCTAATCAAGAAATCTTTCTGTTGAGAGAGAAGATTATTTGCTTTCTTTATTTTCGTCTCTTCCCTTTTATTTGCGTCTTTATCGCTATGCAAACAGAGGTGAAGCGTGCCTCCCCGCCACACCGGAGAGCTGGGCCGGTTGATCACACTTGACAGAGCATCTTTGAAATGAATTATGAGAAGGTCTCCCATTGATCTGGCTTTTTTTTTTTTTCTTCAGGTCGCTGAGCAATAATTCCTAAGTGTTTATACAATCTATTGAAATCAATAAACAATTTAAACCGGTGTAGCCGCAGAATGTTTGTTCGGGACGAGGAACATGGAAAGTATGACAATGAATACCGCTCTAGTGGAGTGGCTTTTTCTATATAATCGGAGCAAAGGGTTCTCCTAATGACATTTTTTCCCCTTGTCTCCTTCGATACTGGACCTTATTCACATGACTGGATTTTATGTCTCGATCCATTGCTTTTTGTATAGCGGCAATGCACAGATGCCATGTTCTTGTCTTCTTGGGTGGGTCAAGAATATTTTTTTTAATCTCACATATACAGTTAGGTCCATATATATTTGGACAGAGAAAACATTTTTCTAATTTTGGTTCTAGACATTACCACAATGAATTTTAAACAAAACAATTCAGATGCAGTTGAAGTTGAGACTTTCAGCTTTCATTTGAGGGTATCCACATTAAAATTAGATGAAGGGTTTAGGAGTTTCAGCTCCTTAACATGTGCCACCCTGATTTTAAAGGGACCAAAAGTAATTGGACAGATTAAATAGTTGTAAATAAAATGTTCATTTCTAGTACTTGGTTGAAAACCCTTTGTTGGCAATGACTGACTGAAGTCTTGAACTCATGGACATCACTAGATGCTGTGTTTCCTCCTTTTTGATGCTCTGCAGGCCTTCACTGCGGTGGTTTTCAGTTGCTGTTTGTTTGTGGGCCTGTCTGAAGTTTAGTCTTTACCAAGTGAAATGCATGCTCAATTGGGTGGAGATCAGGTGACTGACTTGGCCATTCAAGAATATTCCACTTCTTTGCTTTAATAAACTCCTAGGTTTCTTTGGCTTTATGTTTTGGGTCATTGTCCATCTGTAGTACGAAACGACAACCAATCAGTTTGGCTGCATTTGGCTGGATCTGAGCACACAGTATGGCTCTGAATACCTCAGAATTCATTCGGCTGCTTCTGTCCTCTGTCACATCATCAATAAACACTAGTGACCCAGTGCCACTGGCAGCCTTGCATGCCCAAGCCATCACACTGCCTCCGCCGTGTTTTACAGATGATGTGGTATGCTTTGGATCATGAGCTGTACCACGCCTTCACCATACTTTTCTCTTTCCATCATTCTGGTAGAGGTTGATCTTGGTTTCATCTGTACAAAGAATGTTCTTCCAGAACTGTGCTGGCTTTTTTAGATGTTTTTTAGCAAAGTCCAGTCTAGCCTTTTGATTCTTGATGCTTATGAGTGGCTTGCACCGTCCAGTGAACCCTCTGTATTTACTTTCATGCAGTCTTCTCTTTATGGTAGATTTGGATATTGATGCGCCTACCTCCTGGAGAGTGTTGGTCACTTGGTTGGCTGTTGTGAAGGGGTTTCTCTTCACCATGGAGATTATTCTGCGATCATCCACCACAGTTGTCTTCCTTGGGCGCCCAGGTCTTTTTGCATTGATGAGTTCACCAGTGCTTTCTTTCTTTCTCAGGATGTACCAAACTGTAGATTTTGCCACTCCTAATGTTGTAGCAATTTCTCGGATGGGTTTTTCTGTTTTTGCAGCTTAAGGATGACTTGTTTCACCTGCATGGAGAGCTCCTTTGACCGCATGTTTACTTCACAGCAAAACCTTCCAAATGCAAGCACCACACCTCAAATCAACTCCAGGCCTTTTATCTGCTTAATTGAGAATGACATAATGAAGGGATTGCCCACACCTGTCCGTGAGTCAATTGTCCAATTACTTTTGGTCCCTTTAAAAACAGGGTGGCACATGTTAAGGAGCTGAAACTCCTAAACCCTTCATCCAATTTTAATGTGGATGCCCTCAAATGAAAGCTGAAAGTCTGAACTCCAACTGCATCTGAATTGTTTTGTTTAAAATTCATTGTGGTAATGTCTAGAACCAAAATTAGAAAAATGATGTCTCTGTCCAAATATATATAGACCTAACTGTATTCTAAGTGAAAATAAAGGGCATTTACTGGGACAATTTTATTTATTTTTTCCTTTTGGTGCTAAAAATTGACAGGGCGTTACTGCCGACATCATTCTGATGGATAGCGGACTTTCCCCAATTAGGCAGCGAGTAACCGACTATCAATCCGCATAAGATCGGAAGTCTTGCCTTGTCAACAGAGTAGAAGAGAAACGGCTCCTCTGTCGACGTGACCTCATCGGAAGCCTCAGAATTGCCTGCAGGAGCGGTCCGTGACCACTCTTAGCTGGCTGAAATTGGCACCGGGCAAAACAAGTAGATAGATAGCAACGTCCTTCCTGTAAGTTTGTAAACCCATAAGAAAAAAATTAAATTGCATATCAATTGATATATTGGTGTTAGAGTTGGTGTGCAGGACCTGGTCCATGAGCCACGTCAGGACAGGAGTCCTGAGAACCAACACTTCCCTGAGGGCTCTTCTTTTGATTAGCCGACCTGGCACGACATGACATTCCTGACACGGCAACAATGACATTACACCAGGCCCGCTAATTAAAATAGGACCCACGGATACCATCAGGTAATAGACGGTTCTCAGGGTTCCCATTCAGCAGCCACAGATTACTCACGTGGTTGATAGACTGGGTCTTGAAAAGCAATTTACACCAACTCTAATTAGAGTATTTTTTTTGAAGTATGAGAGGAACTTACCCAAACTCTGGGTGGAAAACGGAAACATGCCAATTACCCTGATATTTCTTATACTACAGCTGTGAAATGAGTACAGTACTACTACATTTTGTTGTATAAATAGGCTTTAAAAGGATAGTCCCATCTGAACAAACACTCGTTTACAAAAAAATTTGTCCCATGGTCAGGAAGCTGAAATCCCTGGTGATCGTTTTCAAGAATCTCGAGTCAGATGCACTTTTCTCCTGCAGTGGCCACTACTGGATAAAAGTGGTATTACATGATTCTCATTCTACAGAGTGGGTCATTTATATGGATACACCTAAATAAAATGGGAATGGTTGGTGATATCAACTTCTTGTTTGTGGCACATTAGTATATGGGAGGGAAAAACTTTTCAAGATGGGTGGTGACCATGGCGGCCATTTTGAAGTTGGCCATTTTTGATCCAACTTTATTTTTCCAATGGGAAGCAGGTCATGTGACACATCAAACTTAATGAGAATTTCATTAGAAAAACAATGGTGTGCTTCGTTTTAACATAACTTAATTCTTTCATGAGTTATTTACAAGTTTATGACCACTAATAAAATGTGTTCAAAGTGCTGCCCATTGTGTTGGATTGTCAATGCAACCCTCTTCTCCCACTCTTGACACACTGATAGCAACACCGCAGAAGAAATGCTAGCACAGGCTTCCAGTATCCGTTGTTTCAGATGCTGCACATCTCGCATCTTCACAGCATAGACAGTTGCCTTCAGATGACTCCAAAGATAAAAGTCTAAGGGGGTCAGATCGGGAGACCTTGGTGGCCATTCAACTGGCCCACGACGACCAATCCACTTTCCAGGAAACTGTTCATGTAGGAATGCTCGGACCTGACACCCATAATTGATGGTATGGTGTGGTGTATGGGGTACAAAGATAGTGGGGTCATTCTTCATCAATGGAAACCTCAATGACACCGGATCTCTGAAATTGCTCCATGAGGATGTGTTGCCCTCTTTATGCACTGAAGATGGCACGTTCCCTGAGTTTTTCCAGCAAGATGGTGCACCACCACATTATGGGTGTCAGGTCCGAGCATTCCTGCAAGGAATCTGACCCCCTTAGACTAGCATTTCTTCTGCGGTGTTGCTATCAGTGTGTCAAGAGTGGGAGAAGAGGGTTGCATTGACAATCCAACACAATGGGCAGCACTTTGAACACATTTTATAAATGGTCATAAACTTGTAAATAACTCATGAAAGAATAAAAGACACGTTAAAACCAAGCACACCATTGTTTTTCTTGTGAAATTCTCAATAAGTTTGATGTGTCACATGACCCTCTTCCCATTGGAAAAAAAAAAAAGTTGGATCCAAAATGGCCGACTTCAAAATGGCCACCATGACCACCACCCATCTTGAAAAGTTTCCCCCCTCCCATATACTAATGTGCCACAAACGGGAAGTTGATATCACCAACCACTCCCATTTTATTTAGGTGTATCCATAGAAATGGCCCACCCTGTATTAGCAATACAGAGTCACGATGACTCCTCCAGCATGGGAAACACTTCATGCAGGTGACATCCAGAACAACCCCTGTAGGGAAAATACATTATCTGTATCCCTTCAGGAGGAGGATGGACACCTTGCAAGCACCCCAAATAGACATACTGTCCCACTTCATAGCACTGAAGTTGCTATTTTTTCTGGGTAAATGTAGTCCAACCTCCTCCATTCCTGCACTCGTGGAGTGATTTTACGTACGCCTGAAATTTTTGTGCAAATTTTGCACCATTTTAGAGGAGGAATACATATACATATGTACTCCCCCATTCGCTCACCGATGCTTCTGTAAGTAAACAAGAATCTGCATGAAAAGATCGGGAAGCTGTGACAGTCATTTATGTCTAAAATAGCAATCCACAAATGATTCCAAGAAGTTTTTATGATGTTCAAAGTTCATGTGAAGTTGTCAGGACCATGTCTTGCCCACAATCTGGTATGTCGGAGAGATCTGCAGGGGGCTGTCCTGATGAGCAGTGATAGTCAGAGGCATGTCGGACTCGGAGGCTTCGGCTCCGGTGCCGGTGTCCTCTGACCTTCGGTAAGTCTATTCATTTTCCTATGCCATTGATTAAACTGTAAGTTTGATTGGTCAGAGAAGCGGCACCGCCGGAAAGGATCTTCTAAAGTCACGTCTGATATCGATAAAGGTACCAGAACAGTGATTGAGAATGATCAGCGTGTAGTTATCAAAGGTCGATGTGTTGGAAGACCTTACGCGACTGAGACACGGCACCGTCAGTAGCTAAGTAGCGGTAGGCCTACGGTAAATTTGGCCTTTTGTTGCGGTTTTGGAGAATCCACATGTGATGTTAGTTGTGTCCAGCTATTTACAGTGGATTATTGCAAACCACAGAAAGTTTGTCACTTTGCTAATAAACCTGATTGCAAGTGAAGAATTGGTCACGGCATCATCTGAAAAATATTTATTTTTTTGGTGTGTGTGTGTGGGGGGAGATAAATGGCAAATATGTTGCCAGCTTGGAAAAGCAAGGGGTCTAAACTGGTGTTACCCAATATCGGCATGATGTAGGAGCAAAGACCCTGATTCCAGCGATGTGTCACTTAGTGGACTGTTTATTGCTGTTTCAATTCAATCAGTGTTTTATCACTAGGAGATACGCTGCCTCATGCCTCCTAGTCCAACCTCGACCCTACCACTGATTAGCAGCTTTCTCTCAATATACAGCGTACACAGAAGGCAGCCAATCAGTGTTGGGGGCGGGGTTATACAGGGCTCAGCGTTCAGAGCTCTGCTAGATCTGCAGCAGATAAAAAGCTAAGATTCTATCACATCTGCTGCATACAGGAGACAGTGATGCATTGCTGGAATCGGGATTTCTGTCCCAGATCGTGCTGCTGTCAAATTACGTAGCAAAAACCTGCTGATGGATTCCCTTTAAATAAAGCCAGGACAAATAAAGAATTTGCCCTTGCTGTAAACATCAGTCCTGACCAATAGGATTTGGTGACTTGTTTCCTTCTCCGTTAATTACAGTGGCAGTTTTTCCGAATTTATTTGCATTTTCTCTTTATCTGATTGAAGAAAAGTTTATTTTCCATGTGGGTAAGTGTTGAGCATATGCAGGCACAGTCGTCAAGGTTTTCCACGGTTTAAGGCTTAAGCACTTGGGGCGAGCGTGTTTTTGCGCAGCGGTCTTGATGAATTTACGTAACGTGAGCCTACAATTTATGACTCTACGACTTCACATTTTAACTCTAATCCCTTTTATTTCCATGCTTTAAGATTGTGCCGTAAAGGACGGCTAATTATTTCCCGTCTGATGCTGACTCCGTATGTGTTTGTTTTATTAGCGAGGTGACAGCGCAGCCTAGTGGCGTCATCCGGAGAATTACACATCGTTACTTACTGCCTTAGTGCTATCCAAAATGAAAATTCAGCGCAGTGTGGATGTAAGGATGGATCAGTGTGGTCACTAGATAAGTCACTTCTGGACCTTTTTCTAGATTTTGTGATCATTTTCGTTATGCTGCATTGGACTAAATAGGTCTGTAATGCACCATTGATGGTGTAACTGCTTAATGACGAAACTTGCTCAAAATGCAATTTTTGGGGTCCCTGGTTTAAACCCTTGTATTTTACATTTGTATAATTCATCTGCACCCCTTGATCACACCCTGCACTTCTCGTATATATGCTTTACTTCCATTCACTTTAGATCACTGTTTCCATCTCTTAAGAGTCCATCTAGAATTTCAGTTTTCACTCTACTCCTTCCTCTTCTGTGCTCTGCTATCCATCCCATGATAGATAAAAACTGTAAGGAAGCAGAGCGCACAAGATAGGGTAATGCCTTTATAAAATGATACAGGTAATGTGCTCACCTGAGCGAGTTGTGAAGATGCAACTCCTATAAGAGCTCCATATCGGTTACTGCTTCCCTGGGCTGGGGTATGAACTTCACCAGGAGACAAATAACGGTTTTAAGCTGTGCTACCGAAATAAAGTTATTTAATTCAGTTTTATTCCACAACGCGTTTCGACACCGGACTGGCATCTTTTTTTTTTCAAGTGTCCTTTTCAATACAGGTGGTTATTACTCTTGAAAAAGATCCCGAAACGCGTCGTGGAATAAAAGCCACAGGAAGGCTGAGCTGTGATCTCGTGATCATTTCGCAGGACCCTGATCCAACTGCCTCTGTCGGTGTTTCCTGACCGCCGGACGGGATCTCTGCAACACGACAAACTACTGGCATCCCCAGTTTTGTTTGATTGGCTGGCCTGGTGTGAAGTCATCATTGCTGCCTGACACATGCACAAGGCCGACTTGTCCATGTTTTTATGATGCTAAGTTATTTTTAGCCAACAAGTTGTGAGTCAGGGTAGTTAATGAGTCTACAGTCAAGAGCCGGAAGGGTACGTCTTTAACAGTGAGAAGAGACAAAGGCAATAATCAGGTCACAGTCCAGAGTCAGAATTCAAGATCGAGTACGTCAAGGCAAAAGGGGTAATACAAGCAGGTAGTCAATAGGCAAATCTAGGGTCCGGCAACAGAAGATCAGAATGTCTGAGTTCAGAGAACACACCGCATTGAGCAGAAAGTTACGACTGTCAGCTATCTGGGACTTCTAAGTAGTTGGGTAATCACTTGGAACAGGGAACACCTGAAGGAAACTCAGCACCTCCCAGTCCCAGATTGGACGACTGAGCTGTCAATCAAAATATCGACAGCACAGTACGCCCCTGCACTAGATTGGATGACTGAGTTGTCACTCACTGCATACAAGACACATGGAGCAGTGGAACCCTGACCGTTTTACTCCAGAGCTGACTGTATTTGCACACAGCTTGTTGTGCTGATTTTGCTCTGGATAGTGAAGTTTTTACACCATGTACTCGATAGGAAGAAATATACGTCCTCTGGCATCACAGGAAATTAGCTAAGCTGCTAGAGCAGTGCTTGACGACAAGCTTGTAGACTGTTTCCAGTGATTTAGCAGAATTTGGAATGTAGCATCGAATAATCATTATACGTTGTAAATCTGATTCTTGTAGGTTCCAGACCGATCTCCGAGCATCAGCTAATTGGAAGGAAACGCACGAACGAGTCAGAAGTATATTAAGTACACACAGTGTCCAGAGGAGGCTACATTATGTGAGTTTCTGGATATTTACTGATTCATTTATATGATTCATTTAGAAGCCAAATATCTCTGACTTAAAGGTAACCCAAAGTCTATGATTATACGCTGTGCTGTATCTCTTAAAGAGGACCTTTCAGTTGCCAGAAATATATAATCTTTCTTTATTTGGTGTAAATGTTCTCCTGAATCCGGTGATGTTATTCTTTTGTTCCTGCTCCTCTCCATTCCTGAGATATGGCCCCTTCTTCCCTGTATGTAAATCTTATCTCGTTAGCCAACGGGGCGTGGTCCTCAAGAAAAGGCACATAGTGTTTAGGATGACACCCAATTAAATAAAAATATTACAGTACGTTTACATATGGAGAATAGGGGGCCATATCGCAGGAACAAAAGATAAACCTCTCCAGATTCAGGACAACAGCCGCATTTACACCAGGAAAAAAATTACATATTTATGACAAGTGATCAGGTCCTCTGTAAATGCACATTATGGTGACTGTGCGAATACCCCCTAGAGAAATTGTTTACTAAGTATGATGTCCAAGTATTAAACTGACCTGCTCTGGAATAAAATGCGGCAAGTTTATAAAGTATAGCACAGCTCTTAGTGAATTAGTCACATCTTGGGCACAGCTCCATTCTCTGTGTAGCGGGTACTGCAGCTTAGCTTCTATTCACTTTACCGAGAATGACCAATACACAGTGTACCTGTGAATTGGTCATTCTCAGCCGTGCCTTTCCAGCTATGGAAACTTTCTACATCCTTATAATGCCAGAGCTGAAACAATAGATCAGTATGGGTGCTGGTTGTTGTACATGCACTAGTTTGATATTTTAAGGATATAGCTGACATGAGATGATCGTACGACTTCTCCACTTGCAGCAGTCGATCCTCTGCCTTTTTCCTTGGGGCTTCCCGGAACATCTGCCTTTTCCCTTGCGGCGTCCCAGCACATCTGCCTTTGCCCTTGCGGCGTCCCGCCACATCCGCCGCCTTTCCCCTTGCGGCGTCCTGGCCCTCCGCCTTTGCCCTTGAGGCGTCCCGTCCCTCTGCCTTTCCCCTTGCGGCGTCTCAGACCTCCGCCTTTCCCCTTGCGGCATCTCGGACCTCCACCTTTCCCCTTGCGGTGTCTCGTACCTCCGCCTTTCCCCTTGCAGCATCCTGGACCTCCACCTTTCCCCTTGTGGCGTCTCGAACCTCTGCCTTTCCCCTTGTGGCATCTCGAACCTCCGCCTTTCCCCTTGCAGCGTCCCGGCCCTCCGCTTTTTCCTTTGCGGCGTCGCGGCCCTCCGCCTTTCCCCTTGCGGCATCTCGTACCTCTGCCTTTTCCCTTTCGATGCTCGGCCCTCCATCTTTCCCCTTGTGGTCTCGCAGCCCTCCGCCTTTCCTCTGGCGACGATACTGCCTTCCGCCTTTCCCCTGGCGGCGACTCGACCTTCCGCCTTTTCCCTTGCAGCGATCGGCCACATCACATATGTAAAAAAAAAAAAAAACCTTTTGCCTTATTCCTGATTTATTTTTTAAGTGGTCACTATCATTTGCACACCGCATTACCATAAAGCAAGAAGAACTGGGAATGGAGCCTTATTGACACACAGGCAGAGAACACGGAGCGCAGTGTCACTACGCCTTCTTTCCAAAAGTGAATTCAGAAGACTTCTCTGTACCCATCTGATAATCCAGCCTACGCTTTGCAGTGTGGGGGCTCAGTAACACAAAGCAAAGACTAAAAAGTTTAGCAAAAAAAATCCGAAATCTGTGAGCGCAGCCGGTAATTACAGCTAACCAGTACAAATGATCAGATGTCTAACAAGAAGATATTAGCAGGAGAGCTCGCTGAGCTTTGAAATTTGATTCTGATGTTGAGTTTTACAAATGTTCGGCTGCCATGGGAGTTTAAAGGCATGAGCAGTGAATGGCAAGCACCAGCGATTCCAAGGCCTCCCTAGATTCTCTCAAATTGATAACCCACAGGAATTTTCTCTCCTTCTCTCAATTCAGTAACATTTAATTAAAAATATTCATCAATTTGTGGCTCATTACTTCACATCACCGTTTTTTTTCCCCCTTTCTCTGATTCTATAACATGATGGAAATCCAAGCGTGCGTCAAGGACGAGAAACATTTTTCATTGTTGGGATTGTAGATGAAATACACAACTTTAATGGGTAAAGGACATCTTGGTATTTGTTACCTGCTCACCCATCGCCACATAGTTTGTATTTAATATCAATTTTCTAATACATTTTTATAAATGGTGAAAGAACTCTGTAACACAAATGGCAGCCAAGTAACATGCAGTTGTGAGTTAAAATTATTCAGCCGCCACTGAAAACTAGGTTTCCAATGTAAATAGATGAACACAATTTAATAGAAGTGGTTTCTCCAAATTCACCACAAAATGACACTTTTGCGGACTCCTGCATTATTAAACTATTTCGTGACAAGCATCTTTAGTACTTGGTAGATCCCCTCTGGCTGTTATAACCTTCTGTAAATGTGATGCACAGCCAGACACCGGCTTCTGACAACGTTTATGAGGATTCTTAGTGCATTCATATGTGCAGCACGGTGGCTCAGTGATTTTAGCATTGTAGTCTTGCAGCACCGGGGCTCTGTGTTCAAATCCCATCTAGGACAACATCTGCAAGGAGTTCGTTTTCCCTGTGTTTGTGTGGGTTTCCACTTGGTACTTCAGTTTCCTGCCATACTCCAAAGACATACTGATACGGAATCTAGATTGTGAGCCCCAATGTGGACCGTGATGATGTCTGTAAAGTGCTGTAAGATTAAATAAATTCTTCATGAGCAATGGCCTCCCAATCACTAATAGTCTGGAATGTTTCAAAAGTTTAAGAAAAGAGATATCCTTGCATAAACTAGGCTGAAGATAAAGCAAGAGAGAGAGACTTTCTAGAGATAAACAAGTTCAATGTTATAGGATCACCGGCTACACTACACGTGGCAGGAAGCTGTCGCTAGCTGCCACCGGATTCCTGAGGAGGCAAGTGATTTTAGCAAGCATTGAGGTTTCAATTTACACTGTAAGGCGCATGCTAAATGTCTCCATGCCTACTCTCCAAGACTTCACCTCTGTACTGACCCAAAAGCACAAAAAAACGTTGGCACCAATGGCTTAAAATCATATTAGGCTCACCTGGTGAGGTGGATCCTCTAGGTCTTAGATCTGGGTGGACAAACAGACCCCAGGGATTGGTGCAGCGATCGAGAAGGAAAGTGGCAAGCAAGGTGTTACGGACTGACCTGAGTTGGAGTAGTGATATTGCAAACACTAGGGCAGCATTGGCAGGTAGCATCATCAAGAAGTAGCCACAGGTCAGTACACGGAGCAGCAGTAGAATCTTTAGGATAAGCAGGTAACATAGTCAGGATATCGCCAGATGTCGGTACACAGATCCGCAGTATAGTTGAGAGGATAAGCAGGTAACACAGTCCGGATTTATCCAGAGGTCAATACACTGAACAACAGTTGGGAGGATAAACAGCAGGTGGAAAGAAACTAGACTAAAGACTAGTAGCTCAATAACCTTGCAAAGAAAGAAGTGCAGTGCCAGGTTTAAATAGGGTGTTGAATCGGGCGATCACAGGGTTGAGCCAATCAGGTGGAGACAATCAGGAACCACACAGGTACTAGTATCAGGTTTATCAAGGAACTGTCCAGCAACCTGAATAGCTGAGCGGAATGAGCTGCTGCCTGGTGCACAAGAGCTGCTGGAATCAAATCCTGACAGAAGGACTTAGTGCACACACAAGAATTTCAGTAGCAGCAGGACTGGAACCCAGAAGGGATGAATGCAAGTTATAAATGCAGGTAATGGAGGTAGTCTCAATCCCAAGAAACAGGTGTGTGTCTAAATGGGCCTTAAATAGATTTAGGGAGATGATGTCATTGATCCACTCTTGGCAACATGCAAAACCTGCGGTAGAGCACCGCAGAGGGCAACAGACCCAGGAGAAGGAAACTGAGCCCGGGATACACAGGTGTGTAACACTTGTAAGTAAGTTGCAGAAAGTTTGGGATTCTGTACTGTGGAGCGATGAAGAAAAACTAGAAATTCTCAGGCCCATTTCATGAGAGGTATGTCTGGAGAAGGTAAAATGAACCTGAAAAAAAATCCTGCCTACTGTGAAGTATTCCGAAGGCTCGTGATGTCTAAAGTGAAGCATGGCAGTGGTTCGGTGATGTTTACAGTGAAGCACGATGGTGACTTGGTGATGCCTACAGTGAAGGATGGCGGTGGCTCAGTGATGCCTACAGTGAAGGATGACAGTGATTCAGTGATGCTGTGGAGCTGCTTTGTTTTCATTGGCACTAAAATCATGCAGAGTGTGTAAGGCAAGATGGATTCAATCAAGTATTAGGGCTGAACCCTGGGCCCCAAAGTACCTTCCAACGTGACAGTGATTTCAAGCATACCTTACAGTCCACCAAGGCGTGGATTCAGAAGAAGTCCTGGAAGATTCTGTAGCAGCAGTCACCGTTGTCTGAAAATGTTTTGATGGAATTTGAAAAGGCGGCTTCAGCAAAGCCAAGAACAATATCGATATGGATCCCATTGCCCTTGAAGAAAGTTTGTAAATTTGGCTAATAAAATTATTCTACCGTATATTTCTATTCTATACGTCTTGCAATTGTAAGGTGCAAAATGGCTGCCGTATAATGAATAGTCATAAATGTCTGTGTTTTTATCCAGTGTACAATATGACTGCATAGCAAAGAATGGCTACATTACTAAGCAGGGGCTAAATGGCTGCCATGTAATCATAGAACAAATGGCTGCCGTGTCCTCAATAACACAAAATGTCTGTTGTGTAACCCAAAGCACAAAATGGCTACATTAGTATGAGGGGTTCAAAATGGCTGATTCGTAACGAAGAGCAGAACTTTTGTCATGTTACCCAGCGAACAAATTGTTATGATGTAGCACAGAATGATGCCATGTCATTCAGAGGACAACATGACAAAACGACTGGCATGATATCAATGGCCAAAAATGGTAGCTGTGTGGTGGCTGCTGCGTCGTTCAGGCAGGACGGTGGCTGCGGCGTCGTTCAGGCAGGACGGTGGCTGCGGCGTCGTTCAGGCAGGACGGTGGCTGCGGCGTCGTTCAGGCAGGACGGTGGCTGCGGCGTCGTTCAGGCAAGACGGTGGCTGCGGCGTTGTTCAGGCAAGACGGTGGCTGCGGCGTCGTTCAGGCAAGACGGTGGCTGCGGCGTCGTTGAGGGAGGACAGTGGCTGCGGCGTCATTCAGGCAAGACGGTGGCTGCGGCGTCGTTGAGGGAGGACGGTGGCTGCGGCGTCGTTCAGGCAGGATGGTGGCTTCCATGTCGTTCATGCAGGATGGTGGCTGTTGCGTCGTTCAGGCTGGAAGGTGGCTGCCACGTCGTCGTTCAGGCAGGAAAGCGGCTGCCATCCAGTGCAAAGCTTAATGTGCTGAGGGCTTACCAGTGGACATTTGTTCATTTCTAATAAGAACTTAATGGTGAGTGACAGGTCAGTCACATTTCAGCGCTCGCTAGATCTCTACCCTGATCTGGGAACATTACTCTCATCATTTTCCCCTCTCAGGATCTTTCTCTCTACACTTACCATATAATTAGTGCACTGCAGCATTTACAGGTCCACATGTCCATTATACATTGCTCATGTAGTGAGGCTGGCTGTGCTCTCTGCACGGTGGATGCAGCTTGACCTGATTTTGATTACTGATCTCCACGTCTAACACGCTGATAGACCTTGATCACAGCTTGTAGATTTCACCAGGAGGTAGACGCAGCACATACAGTCAAGCTCCTTTAATCCACCATTCAATTTAAGCTAAAACCTCCCTTCTATTAGTTAGTAAAAAAAAAATTACGGAACTAATGAATGTGTTTTTATATCTCGTTGTTTGAGCTTTGTTTTGTTTGAAGTGCTGCAGTAAAGCATTGTTTTAAGTGAATGGGAGAAAGTTTGCAGCAGAATCCATCTGAGTTATACTATATACTTATCTGTCAGTGATTTTGCTGCGGATTCAAACAAGGCATAATTTGATATGCTGCTGACTTAAATGTTTTCTCTGACAATAGAAAAAAATAACTGAAGCAAATGTCAAAATAAATACATTCCTAAATGCCTTTAATTAGCAAATCACACATGTCTCTAGGGAGGTAATCACTACAGTACATTAAAATGGCCACCACCTTGTTATGCTGACAGAAACCTGTCTTGTGCACTTATGCTATTATTATTCTATGAGCATGTGCAGTAGGAAAGTCTGCTGCTGTGACCTAGATGGATTATACTATGTGCTATCAAGGTATCTCTACGTCACAACAGCTGCTTAGCATTCACAAGTACATGGTGGCCAGCAGTGTGAGCAGCCTCTTCTTACCTCAGCACTCCTGATATCTCCAGTATTAGATCAGATAGGGTACAAAGCAGTGTGAGCAGCCTCTTCTTACCTCAGCACCCCAAGTATATCCAGTTGTAGATCAGATAGACAGCCTGGACAGCAGTCTGAGCAACCTTTTCTTACCTTAGCACCTCTGGTATCTTCAGTATTGGATTGGATAGACAGGGTGGACAACAGTGTGAGCAGCCTCTTCTTACCTCAGCACCCCTGATATCTCCAGTATTAGATTAGATAGGCAATGTGGACAGCAGTGTAAGCAGCCTCTTGTTACTTCAACACCCCTGACAGCTCCAGTATTAGATCAGATATTACAGGGGGGACAGCAGTGTGAGCAGCCTCTTCTTACCTCAACAACCCAGGTATCTACAGCATTAGGTTCAGATAGACAAGGGTGGACAGCCGTGTGAGCAGCCTCTTCTTACCTCAGCACTCCTGATATATCCAGTATTAGAACAGGTAGAAGGGTGGACAGCAGTGTGGGCAGCCTCTTTTACCTCAGTACTTCTGGTATCTCCAACATTAGAGCAGATAGACAAGGTGAGCAGCCTCTTCTTACCTTTTCTGGATGTATAGTCTGCAGTCTATCCGCCATATGTGAACATACCTGAAAATGAAATAAAAACCGCACAGATTTTTCGATCTTCCACCTCTAATTTGGGTGAATCTAGGTGACGCAGTTTTTAACACACATTTGTAGCAGATTTTTCCATTTGTTGGAATTGGCAATGAATTCCAGGCACGGATTTTTATAATCTGCACCCCATTGTCTACTTCAAGATAGAAAACTTCCAAAATGAGTACAGTAAATGAGATTATAAAAAAAAGTCATCTACTCTGTTGGTGCTGAACTCTACTACTGATTTTCTACCTGCAGCGCGGTAAATCCACAGCAAATACGCTGTGTGTGCATGTGACTAAGGCCTGTTTCACATTTCCGTTTCTTGATGGAAGGCCAAATCCGCCAGAGCTGTTAAAAACGGATCCGCCGCCGTTGTGGGCCAAACGGTCGTCAATGGATCCGTGATGTGCACGGATCCGCTGGAGTCGGCATGTGGGCAAAATTTAAAGGAACCGCTGTCCGGGAAGAGGAGAGAGAGAGATATGGGCGGATCCGTTTTTTTCTAAAAGTGGCGGATTTTGACTGACGTCAAAAAACTGAAGTGTGAAAGAGACCTTAAAGGGATTTTCCGGTTTGATCCTGTGACCACCGCTGATCAGCAGAAGGAAGAGTCTTTGATGCTCCAGCGAGTGCTGTGTCTCCCCTTTGATTATACAGACACGTTGGTCAACCAGCGGTGCCAGTGAATGGCGCATACTATAGTTTGGTGGCCCCATCATTCTGCAGATCGGTGGCGCTCCTAAATAAAGGTCAATAGAATGTACAAATTGCTACCCTTTGACATTTGTTATTATATGCTCTATTATGTTTACTTACTTACAGCAGGGTATGTGTTAATTTTTTTTTTATTCTGTCTTAGGTTTTGTATGTGTAATGGTCACAGTGTGAACATGCTCCTATTTTGCATGCATACTAGCTCATTTTGGGGAGATAAATAGTATGTCAAGGGCCTTATGATCATATCTGCATTGCTACTGTGCCCACATGTTCTCTACCAGGAAGAGCGGCTTTAATATACAAAAATATTCGCGCCAAGCGATAACCATCTCAGTTCTGTGATCATCAGTCATTAAAAAAAAAATTACATATTTTTTTTTTTTTAACTTTATATAATATATATATTTACAATTTATTTATTTTTTTTTTACATTTATATTATGTATGTTTTACCCTATAATTATGTTACCAGGACAAGAATGTGTCCTGGAAGGAGCCAGATCACAGCCACGCAGTGAATGAGGAGTTACTGCAGGACAGGTGAGGGTTCACTTACTTTAAAGGTTTGACGGTTGCTGGCGTTTTCTGACCTTTTTGTAATGAGATAACTTTTGGGTCTGGTTTTACTGCGAAGGTGCGGTATCAGATAGAGGGCAGGAACCCAGCGCGTCTGCGATTTTTTTTAAATTTTTTTTTCAAATCTTTTGTTAAAGGGTTGTTCCGGCTCCGATCACTTCCACGCGGGTGAGGTCACATCTACCGAAACCTGACAGGTCACGTGCTTAATTAGAAGATATCATGCACTTGTACACCTGTAGTATTCGTTAAAATAGGAAAGGGACACAACCACTGCTGATTGAGCATATGGACCCGACCGATATCGGTAGAAGTGACGTCACCAATATTGAAGTGCTTAGAGCCCAAATACCCCTTTAATCGCCTCGCAGTTTTATGATTTCCATGTAAAACCATACTGCTATTAAAGAGGAGGGGTCCCACTTAAAAAAAAAAATTTCTCTCTGCAATCCTCTGATATATTTCTTTGTCCACTACAGCCAATCACTGAGCGCAAAAGTGGCACATTGATAAAAAAAATAATCAGAATGTAATATTAAATGCTGTAAGAAAACAAGGAGTGGTGGAGGAGTGTTTTAAGTATAATTATTTTTTTTAATGTTTTAGATTCCGCTGCTCCTGCGTTCATCTCCAGATTTTACTTACATACATGCAGCGATGACATCACTGACAGCCATGTGACAGCAGCAGCCAATGCTAGTATACACAGTACGAGATCACTGATGTCAGCGATCACTTGATCGTACATGATGTTATGGCTGCGGGGATGGATCATATTATTTTAATTTTTTTTTGCTTTTTTTTTTTTCAAAAGAGGGAATTTGACACTAAGATCACCCCCTCCCCCAACAGCATATTTGGGCATGCAGATCTTTGAAGTATAAATCCATTGACACCTTTTTTTTATCTTCTATCTGTTGCTGCATTCCTGAGAAATCAGAGGTTTAATTCATATGCAAATTATGTGTTAAGTGCTCTGGGTGTGACAGAGCACTTTTTTGAAGTCACGTCCTCCCTAGGCTGTATCTCCACCCAGCACTAGCCTCTTTAGCTTGATTCGTAGCTCATCGTCTGATTTCTTTGCCTCACGTCACTCAAGACAGTGAGCTATCAATCCAGATAGCGAAGCGATTATAGGGCAGGGAAACAACCTAGGGAGGCAGATGCTCTTCTCTTTAAGTGCTCCATCAAGCTCAGAGCACTTAATAACTCATTTGCATTCACACTGATCCCTCAGTAATGTAGCATCCTATAAAGGGGTCAATGGATTTACATTTCAAAGACCTGCATGCCCATCTATGCGATGGGGATGTTGATCTTGCCGGACCCCTTTTACTGACAGTGACCATTGCCCCTTGGTCTATTTTTTCCATATTACATTAGA
This sequence comes from Dendrobates tinctorius, assembly GCF_039654945.1. Classification (NCBI taxonomy): domain Eukaryota; kingdom Metazoa; phylum Chordata; class Amphibia; order Anura; family Dendrobatidae; genus Dendrobates; species Dendrobates tinctorius. Next base: position 94,991 of record NW_027361806.1, read on the forward strand.
TTTTCTCATTTACTGCTTTCTCAGTCATCTATTAATTGCATCTCTTGATTTAACACACAGGCCTAATAATAACCCTCTCCCTCTCTGTTCTCCCCACCCCCGAGCCAAATCTGCGCCGTGCAATTGAGCAGCCGCGCCGCCACGTTCTCTCTTTATCTAGTCTGTCCGCCCATGGGCACACTTTTTGTGTAGTGGGACAGTACATTAACAGTCCTCGGAGAGCTGTTCCCGCTTGCACAGTCTATTTAGGTACCAACTCCTTTTTAATTAAATCCACTGGTACTAAAAATGTATTTTATTACCTGGAGGTTGGATGCTGCAGAGCTGCGCTCAGTGCGAAGCTGCAAACATTATTTGCCTGCAGGCCGATCTTCTAGGAAACTTGGAAAAGGTCTCCAGCAGACCTCTTGAGCTTCTGAAGACCATTCACAGACTTTTTTTTTTCCCTTCATCCATTTTTTTTTTCAGATATACAGTATTTTAATAATTTTGGTGTAACCGGCATGACATAATTGAAAGTGGATGTGATCGTTTAAAAACCAACTTCCCACCATGATAGCTTGATAGTTTTTGCACCGCCACATAAACGTACATGAGGACTGGACATCTGCAGCGGGTGAGACATGCAGTTGACTCTCAGGATCAGAGTTCACTCCAATCCCATCAATTTAACCCTTTATATGTTATGATTGATAGCAGAGCACTCCTTTTTAAAGATCGGCCAGCGATGGGAACGAGGAACATAGACCTTAATCTGTGCGAGGTCCTAAAATCCAGGACAACCCCACATTATTGCGCATTCTACAAATATCATCTTTTCTCCCTGAAGATGAGTATAATTTGAGCCTAAAAGAGTCCAACCATATATTCAGGTTGGTTGATGAGAATGTGAAGAAGAAGCTTCGAGAAGCATAAGAGTTGTCCTCTTCCTGAAGCCAAATATTACCAACTTCAACCGTGTACTTCAATAATTCCTCCTTCATTTGGTTCTGGTTATTTGGTCCTGATATGACTGCTGGGAGGGTGAAGTGGTGGAAGTGGGAGAAGATGTTCGATGTCGAGGTGGACTTGAAAAGTTTTCTTCTAAGAGGCTAGTGAACCTAAGCAGATTTCTCTAGATTTTTCAACACAAACTGCATACACTACTGACTAGATCTCTTGGATTCAAGGAGGCCGATGTACAAACATAAGAAAATGTAATTGCTGTAATATCCTTTTAGAACGTTTCCCTGCCTAATTTTTAAAATAATCTTTTTACGAGTCCAAATGTAGCTTATGAAATGGATTATACAGCCATCGGTAATATATCCTCTTTGTGTGTTCAGAACACAAAAACTGAAAAAGTTTCTGTTAATCGATTCTTTCATGGGTACAAATCCACCATTTATTAAGGTGGATCTTTCACAATAGGAGCTGCAAACATTTTTTTTTTACTAGCTCTCTTGGAACTGATGACGTACTTATTTTGAAAATCCATGTAGAATGGCTATTGGTGATAAGCAGATTATTTAGTTTCGAATTTGCCAGCTCTGTCGAATTTTCCCCACAAATTTGGTTTGCCGCAAATTGAATGTTCCTTATTAGGCCTTGGGGGTCTAGAGAGACCTTGTAGCATATTAAATGTAAGATATTAAAAAAACAGCTAATTCCTCACCTCTCAGATACTCCGCCGCTCGCTGCCAGCTGACCGGTCTTCCTATTCTCGAGTTCTTTGCCAGACCTCCATCCTCTTCACTATAAGCCAGGACTCCCAGCCTGGTCACTGCGCTTCGTAAGGTTGTGGCGCACATCATGATGTCACGACATTGCGACCATAACCACACGCAGTGAACCCCAAGACCCAATCGCGGCTAAAAGTCTTGACATCCTGTGAAGAGACTGGAGATGAAGTCGCAACGGTGGAAAGAAGAGGACTGAGGCGAGCAACAGGTCAGCCGGAGAGGTGAGCGGTAAGGTGAGTGTTAGGGCCAGCACATCGTTAAAAAAAAGCGGTAAATGATTGCCATAATGGCAACCTGGCTAATTTTTTTATTTGAATGAATCACAGTGTTTGAATTTTAATTGTAACCACAAATGTCAGGACATTTGACGCGAACTTGATCTTCCGCAGATGGATCCACTCACTTCTAATGGCTATAAAATCATTTGTGACTGTTCCTCCACCTAAAATTAAAATTAGTATTTCCCGAGTCCCATTCTAGTAAGATTCATAAAATGCTCATTTTAATTTGAATATTTATAATATCATTCTGACATTTTCAAAGATAGTACACCAGCCTCCTCTGTCCTCATAGATCTAGTTAATAATGTATTCCGTTTTTGTTGTGAAATCTGAAGATAGATCTGAACTGGGTTATCCCTGAAATGAAATTTTAAAAAAGAAATTTCAGCTACAGCGTGTACGCTTCAAAAACCTTGTGTGCCCACCTTCTAAGCCAGCGTAGACTGGGAACGTACATATCCTAGATGTGCTCTACACATCTTCCCGATTTTAGGCTTGTCTCTGTCTTTTTTCTTTACTGATATCTGTTGCTCCTTCAACATCATATGAAGCAGAAGGTGGCAGGGTACACAGCAATAAAAAATGCAAAAAATTCCCAATTTATTTTGCTATATATCATAATAATCAAGTTAAACCTAGCTCACAATCAAGGCTGTGGCAGTCAGCACGGGCCGTGCAATGCTTACTGATAGCCATGGGTCTACTAAGCGAGCACTGTGTTCTACCCTACACATGTGCGCCCTTTGCAAAGACACCAGTAAAATGCGCATGCACTGAGTTACTGTACAGGCAGAGAGATCTGCTACAGAAGCAAAGCGGATCCCACAGCACATGCACAGAGTTACATCGGCTTCAAAGGAATAGCGAATCCCACCACACATATTTGGAGTTACTACACAGAGCGATATGGTACAGAAGCATAGTGGATCCCACAGCATGTGCGCTCAGTTACTGCACAGAGAGAGAAATCTGCTACTAAAGTGCAGCATATCCCACTGCACATGTGCGGAGTTACTACACAGCGATAGAGATCTGCTACAGAAGCATAGCGGGATCCCACAGCATGTGTGTAGTTAGTACACAGCGATAGAGATCGGCTACAGAAGCATAGCGGGATCCCACAGCATGTGTGGAGTTACTATACGGAGAGTGAGAGCTGCTACAGAAGCAAAGCGGATCCCACAGCACATGCACTTAGTTACTGTACAGGGAGAGAGATCTGCTAAAGAAGCATAGTGGATCCCACAGCACATACACTTAGTTACTGTACAGAGAGAGAAATTTGCTGCAAAAGCATAGCTGATTCCACAGCACATGTGCTGAGCTAGTTCACAGAGAGATCAGCTACAGAAGGATAGCGGATCCCACAGCACATGCACACAGTTACTGTACAGAGAGAGAGATCTACTACAGAAGCATAATGGATCCCATAGTACATTGGCTCAGTTACTGTACAGAGAGAAATTTGCTGCAGAAGCATAGCGGATCCCACAGCACATGTGCGCAGTTACTGTACAGGGAGAGATCTGCTACAGGAGCTTACAAGATCCCATTGCGCATGTGTGACAAGTGGCTGTAGAACTGTTGGTGTATCGAGGTGGAAAACCAACAGCTTTAGAGTACAGAACTTTAGGAAGGAATTGCTAGCTAGCCAAACATTTTCGTTAATGAATGTAATTTACTTATAGAGAACAGCAGGCCTTTATTTCTGTTTGTAGGAATATTATTTAAAATGAGCTAAAATGTATTTATTTTTCTCATGATTATTTTATGGAATCGAAGTAATCTGAGTAATCCTTCCCATCTTTCATCCACAGCCTCTCATTCCCGCAGGAGAAGTCCGTCCACTTGGACCATGGGGCATTGTGGTGCAATAAAGCAGCCACATACAAAGGAAAGAATTCTAGGATTATATTCGAGGAAAACATGGAGAAAATCTACAGGAACATGTACAGAAATGCTGTAGACCCAAACGCATATAGGAAGTCACAGCACTCCAAGAAGCTTATGTGAATTAAAGGGTGCTACAGGTGACTCATGCTCAGGAGCGTTCTTGGTTCAGATTCTAGTGTCAAGCACCTTCAGGTTGTTGCTTTAAGAAAGCCAGCATCCTCTATGGGAAAACATGGAACATGTATATAAAGAAAAGGTCTACATGTTTCTAAACGGGGTTACCAGGCTAGACGTTGATACGTGTTCTATCTGTTTTCGCCATACTTCTGTCTTACTTTTCTGTAGGCACTGCGTAAGTTCCTTCAGTTGTAATTCTACAGGTAAAGTCGTCTTAATTACTTCTGATGTGTCCCAGGGACAGGTCGGATTATGCTATCAGTCGAAACAACCCAAGTAAAATAGGCCCGTAGTGCTCAGTAAAGCCCTTAAACTCCTTTGCTCCATCACTGGGAACCTGTCACAAAGCTCATGAAATCAATAGTGTGATAACGTCCGCATCTCCAGAACCTGTCAAAAGAAGTATTATGCTGGATTTCCTCTTTTTAATAGAAATTCCTTTGATCAAAGCTAGATATTATGACTTGTCTTGAGATCTTTTATGCAACATACCACATTTGATGGCCTTAAAGAGAAGGTTTACCTTTTAGTGTGTGAAGAGGGGTTGGGAGCCCTGAGCTGAGAGTTCCACCGATTGCTAGAAGGTCCACATCACTGTGATGTACAGTATATTTGTATACATATCTCAGAGTAATCATAGGGTTCCCACTGAACCAGTGGGTCTATAACGCACATTTATTTATTGCATAATATTTTAGTGTTCCAGTTTTGGGTTTCATCAGATCCATTGCTTGTAGATCTTGCTGATTTTTGGGGGCTTAAACCCAAATGTTGGACCTATCGATAATAAAAGTTATTGTATCCAGGTAAATAATGGATATACATAGAGATGAGCAAATTAATTTAGAGGGTGCTGGTCCAGCAATCACGTCAGTAGACCGTGACCACAGCAGAGGAGCCTTGTCAATCTCCTCCTTCCTGCCGGCATCCATGGCGCCTCTTCTGATTTGTAGGCTTGTTGTAACGTCACGCCAAGCCTATTAACCAGAAGAGGTGCCATGGATGTCAGCAGGAAGGAAGCGGTTCTTAAGCATCCAGGCTGGTACCAACCAGTCAAGTTTGGGGCTGTATCCTAATGAAGAAGTTGATAACTTCGAAACTCGTCAATATCAAAACCGCATTGCTTCAACCCTGGTGTATCCAGGATCCTTCATGTTGATCTCTACCAGCAGTGCAGAAAAAACACTTAAAATCCTCTTCAAAGCTCCAGACTGGTGGACATGGACCACTGTAGCCACTGAACCAAGGCTCTGCGAATGGATTTGTTCATTTCTATTATAGCACTTGTGTGTATGTCCAGGGTTCTGAGAAATCGCCACTTTCCATCCTTTAGTTTTTATGTACCTCTTCACTCGTATATTTATATCCTTACGTATCAATAACATACTTTTTAAAATTGTCTATATGTAAATAAATGTTTCGGGGGAGCTAGCAACATTACATAATAAAACTTTTAAAGAGGTTTTATGAGGAAAATATGCAGAAATACGCTTTACATAATATGTGTTATTAATATAGTTTAATTTGGCCAGGTGCTCCATCGTTAGGTAGTCACTCAACCCCGGCTCTCGGTTGATTTTGGACTGGTGCTCAACACAAGACATCATGCTTCAATGTATGGAGGGGCTGGGTGACTGCTCATTTCATCAGCTAAGCCAGCCTCCTAGTCTACTGTAGTTAGTATATAAACATAGAAGGGGTTTGGCTTAGCTACTGAAATATGCAGTCTTTGTACAGTGGGGAAAATAAATATCTGATATATAGTTACATAGGTTGGATAAAGACCCTAGGTCCATCAAGTTCAACCATTCTCCACCAACACATTACTTTTTTTGTAAGTTTTTCCACCTACCAAGAATGGAGAGGTCTGTCATTTTTATCGTAGGTATACTTCAACTGTGTGAGACAGAATCTTAAAAAATCACACTGTATGATTCTTACATAATTACATAATTAATTTACATTTTGCATGAAATAAGTTTTTGATACAATAGAAAAACAGAACTTAATATTTGGTACAGAATTCTTTGTTTGCAATTACAGAGGTCAGACGTTTCCTGTAGTTCTTGACCAGGTTTGCACACACTGCAGCAGGGATTTTGGCCCACTCCTCCATACAGATCTCCAGATCTTTCAGGTTTCGAGGCTGTCGCTGGGTAACACTGAGTTTCATCTCCCTCCAAAGATTTTCTATTGGGTTCAGGTCTGGAGTCCGGCTAGGCCACTCCAGGACCTTGAAATGCTTCTTAGGGAGCCACTCTTTAGTTGCCCTGTCTGTGTGTTTCAGGTCATTGTCATTCTGGAAGACCCAGCCACGACCCATCTTCAATGCTCTTACTGAGGGAAGGAGGTTGTTGACCAAAATCTTACGATACATGACCCCCATCCATCCTCCCTTCAATATACTGCCGTCGTCCTGACCCCATTGCAGAAAAGCACCCCCAAAGTATAATGTTACCCCCACCATGCTTCACGGTTGGGACGGTGTTCTTGGGGTTGTACTAATCCTTCTTTCTACAAACACGGCGAGTGGAGTTGATACTAAAAAGTTCTATTTTGGTCTTATCTGACCACATAACCTTCTCCCATGCCTCCTCTGGATCATCCAGATGGTCATTGGTGAACTTCAAACGGGCCTGGACATGTGCTGGTGTGAGCAGAGGGACCTTGCGCGCCCTGCAGGATTTTAAGTCATGACGGCGTAGTGTGTTAGTAATGGTAATATTTGAGACTCTGGTCACAGCTCTCTTCAGGTTATTGACCAGGTCCTCCTGTGTAGTTCTGTGCTGATTCCTGACCTTTCTCAGAATCATCCTTTCCCCACGAGGTGAAATTTTGCATGGCGCTCCAGACCAACTATTTGTTCTTGGCCATGGTGGAGAGGTTGGAGTGTGATTGATTTTCCCCACTGTATGAATCCCTGTTATTGTTAGGGCAGTGTTTTCCATTGTAATTAAACAGCAGTCATGTCAGAGAATAGAAAGAAACCAAATTACACCTACCACAAAGACATTCCCAGAAACAGTTTGCACTGCGCAGAAGATTCTGGATTTAAGCCTCAAACGTATTACTCACGGTACATCTTTTGAATTTTTGTACAGTATTTTAATAAATTTATCTAATAAAAAATGTTTCCTGTAATTTACAGAGATATTGTTTCTCTCTTATCACCGCTGTACTGTTTGGGTCTGTTTAACCCAAAAAAAAGTTTGTGAAGCTGCAGGATTTTTATTATTTTCACTTTTTTTTTTATGGAAATAATGATATACATATGTACAGTTGGGGTCAGTTTGATAGTGTTTTATACAGATCTCCCACCATATTTTTAGTCACATTAACGATTTTTAATATCGTTGTGGATTATTTATTCCTCCAGTTCCTGCCGGTCCGTGCGCTCTACACATTTGCAATTTACTGCAGATGGTTGGGCCCTGAGTACAGGTCTGTGCAGGTCTGTTTTGCTGTGGTATATAAGCTCTTATAGTTGCGAAACTATTTAGTGTTTGCTGTGATTTTATTATTGTTTATCTATATAGCGCTATTGTTTTGTTGTCGTGGAAGTCGTGAGTGTCCATTATTTCGAAAGTTGGATAAAAATGTGTCGAAGACATCCATTGAGTGAAGCTGAATTGTGAAAGCTTGCCAACGCCTCAGATTGTGAAGAAGGTGTCCAACTGGAGAAAGTTGTCGAAAATGAGGACCACATAAGTGATGAAAGAAATTATGAAAATCATGATTTTGACGCTAATTTGATGAGGCGCGATACCCAGACAATTGCTCTGATGCAAGCAATTCAGTAGAAAAACAAAAATGCAGTTTGGAACTTGCAGCCTTTTGACCGGGCATGTAATTTGTCCCCTGCTAACATCAGATAGGTCTCCAATCACTTGCCGCTATTCGAGAAGTTTGGGAAAAATGGATATTCTTCCAAAATTATACAATACTGGTGAAAATGTCACTGTGGATGAACGACTAGTGCCCGTTCAAACAATATATCGAGTAAGCCAGCAAAGTACGGCAGCAAGATATGGACACTTTGTGACAGCAGCAGTTCATACGCTCTAAACAGTCAGGAAAAAAGCCTGAAAAGAATCTGGGTATGCAAGTCATTGCAGTTTTGACTTATAGACTAGAGACAAAACTCTTACCTCGTACCAACTTGGGCAGCTGTTGCTAAAACGAAAATTTTCAATGCTGGGCACTTTAAGAAAAAGCAAGAATGAACTGCCGCAAGGTCTCGTTGATAAGAGAGAGATCCACATAGTTCAACGTATTACTTTACTGGAGATACGACAGTGGTTTCTTATATTCCCCCAAAGAAAGGTCATCCCGATGAGCACGATGCACCATGGCAATGCAGTAAGTAGTCGAGATGCCGAAAAGCCGTATATTAGATTATGATTCCACCAAAGGGGCAATTGATACACTAGATCAACTAATAGCTACGAACACAAGAAAGCACAAAACCAATCGGTGGCCAATGGTTTTATTTTAGAACATTCTTGATGTATCTGCCTACAATGCATTTATTTTACGGCCAAAATAAACCCCGATCAGAACGCCAATAAACTGCATGAACGAAGACTCTGGAAGAATTAGGAAAGTTCCTTGTTATGCCATCTATTTTAGGAAGAAAAACCCTGAAGTGAAGGAGCAGCAGCCATATTAAACCGTATCCAGCAGCATCATCAACAACGGAAATCAATGGCCTCCACCAGCACCGGAAAAAGACTAAAAAGGAAAAGATGCAACATTTGTCCATCTTCGTGTGATAAAACAAATATTACATGATGTCGTGTCGTGATGTCGATGAGTCTTCTATTTTGCTGGAGACTCTTGGACTTTCATGAAGAATTGACAAGTATGATAAATGGAGTTGGTTCACTACAATACCCAGAAAGGTTATCAAAATTAGGTCTATTTACTCTAGAAAAGAGAAGACTTAGGAGAGACCTAATATATATGTACAAGTATATCAGAGGGCAATACAGAGATCTCTCCAATGAACTGTTTGTACTAAGGACTGTGACAAGAACAAGGGGGCATTCTCTTCGTTTGGAGGAAAGACAATTTCTGCACCAGCATAGAAGAGGGTTCTTCACAGTAAGAGCAGTGAGGCTCTGGAATTCTCTTCCTGAGGAAGTGGTGATGGCTAACTCACTGAATGAATGTAAGAAAGGAATGGATGCTTTTCTTGTGAGTAACAGTATAGAAGGTTACGAATAACAGAATATTATAGGTAGATGGTTGACCCAGCTTAGGGGGAGGAATTTTTTCCCTATGGAGAAAATTGGCTTCTACTCTGTGGGTTTTTTGCCTTCCCCAGGATCAACAATGCAGAACAGCTGCACTAAAAATAGGCTGAACTAGATGGACATAAGGTTTTCCTTCAGCCTTCAAAACTATGTTACTATGTTCTAAAAGGTAATGCTTAAACATCAGTGCTCTTATAAAACATCCACATGTGTAGTCATTGCTATTCCATGTTGCTACAAAACTCACAAAGAAGATGACCAAAAGTTGTAAATGTTGGTGCTGAGACTTCTATCAATTACATGAATGGAAGGGGCCACTCTGCTGAACAGCTTCAACTCTTGATATATGTTTTAAATGAGGTGCAAGGTCCATTGACTCACTATTACATCCTCACAAATATAGCCCATGACCAAACGATACAGCTCCTAACCGCTAAGACTAAGCAATGTTCATCAACTAAGAGCTATCTTTCTGTTGGTCTATTACATAAAGAGATCAAATCACTGCGCTGTATCTTTACCTTCCCCAGAATCCATTGCCTCTAGGCCACCCATTCTGATGAGCATGCAAGGAGATCAAACTACAGCCATCCCCCCTTCGATTCATGGCGTGGACCGTAATTTACCTCCCTCCCGACGAGACCATTTTTAATTTTTCATTTCTGTATTAGTCTGTAGTTGGTTAATGCGATAGTAAATGTATTTAGTTTTATTTTTTTATGTCCTACTACCGTGTTTTCCTGAAAATAAGACCTATTTCAAAACTAAGCCCCAGCATGATTTTATGGGATTTTTTGAGTATGCTCGAAATATGTGCCCTAGTTACAGTCTAGGTCAGCGTTGAGGGGGAGGGAGGGCAAACCAAGCAATTTCCCAGGGCCCCCACTCTCTTAGGGGCACCCGGTGCTTCTATTCCGAGGTTAGACTGTTTAAGGACTTTTGGTGACATCACAGTCATGTGACCATGATGACACCAAAGGTCCTTTAACTGCGGGAATTCAGAGGAAGTGAAAATGAGAGGCTGGTATGTACAGTGTGTGTGTATACATGTAAATGCATCTGCAGTATATGTATATACATGTATGTGTATGTATGTGCAGTGTCTGTTGTATATACATGTGTGTATGTATGTGTAGTGTGTATGAATGTGCAGTGTGTGTATGTATATACATGTATGTATATGCAGTGTGTGTATGTATATGCAGTGTGTATGTATGTGTAGTGTGTGTATGTATATACATGTGTATATGTATGTGTGGATATACATGTGTATGTCTGTGCAGTGTGTGATGACATGTATATAGTTGAATAAATGTGAATTGTTCATAAAAAAACAAATAAAACATCCCCTGAAAATAATCCCTTTCACCTTCTCTCGGAGGAAAAAATAGTATAAGGCCCTGTCGTAATTTCGGGGAAACACTGTAGCTATACCGTATTTTTCGCACTATAAGACTCAGCGGACCATAAGACACAGCCAAAATTTTCAGAAGGAAAATAGAGAAAAAAATAATGTGTCAAATGGGGGTCCGTCTTACAGTCCGAATTCAGCATACCAGGGAAGCGATCCGGCACAGGTGGAGGATTGGTCACAGGGCTCATTCAGTGGTCCAGGCTGGTGCGGTGGCGGCGGCTCTGTGCTGGGGCAGGTGGGTTGTGCTGGTGCAGGTGGGCTGTGCTGGGGCAGGTGGGCTGTGCTTGGGCAGGTGGGCTGTGCTGGGGAAGCTGGGCTGTGCTGGGGCAGGTGGGCACTGTGGTGTGGTGGCGGCAAGCTGTGCTCCGATGCAGGAGCAGTGGCTCTGCTGGCATTTCTTCAAAGCCCGAAGGCCCCTGCACATCCGTTGCTGGCTGTCGCCATATTGCGGTGGCCTCCGGGAACATGGCCGCCGGTCCAGGGACTGCCCATGTTTAGGTTCAGATCTCGTCCCGAGATCTCAGGACGAGATCTCGTTGCCGAGATTTGAATCTCGTCTCACGAGATCTGAACCTGAGCATGCGCCGTCCCCGGACCGGCAGCCATCTTCCCGGCGTCCATGTTCCCAGAGGCCACCGTAACATGGCGGCAGCCAGCAACGGATGTGCGGGGGCCTCCGGGCTTTGAAGAAACGCCGACAGAGCCCCCCACACTGCACAGAGAACCGCTGCCCCTGCACCGGAGCACAGCCTGCTGCCACCACCACCACACCACAGAGCCCCGCGGCACCCGCACCAGCCTCCAGCCATGGTCGGAAGTGAGTATATTGCGACCATAAGACGCACCCCCACTTTCCCCCAAAATTTTAAGTGCGTTTTATGGTCCGAAAAATACGGTAGTTTTTTATTTACCATGTAATTTTTATTGGTACAATTTTTGGGTACATTTGACTTGTTAGTTGCTTTTCATATAATTTATTTGTGCAGTTGAGATTACCTTCAATTCTGTTTTTTTCTTTTATAAAGTGACATTTTACTAGTTTGGTCTTTTTTCTTTAGATATTTTTATGCAATGGATGGGGAAAAATAGATTTACATTTTTATATTTTGTGATTTTTCTTTTTCAAAACTTTTGTAACTTTTACTCTTTGGTCTCATAAAGGGTCTTGAACTTTCAATTGCATAATGTAAGTGTAAATATATTTGGGCCCACTGTAACGCTTATGAGGACTCTTATTGTTTTCCATTACATATGAATGTGTACCAAAAAAGAAAAAAAAAAGTATGCGGAGCTTCAAAATGCAACGAATGGTAGAAAGCAACATTGGAGCCTGCAAAGTTATATGGTATATAGTTTTATTGGGTGATTCTCATTAAACATAAGAAAAATTAGTGGACCCAAAACATTGTAGACTGCTGAGAACTGATCTAAATGTGTGAGGCAGGGCTGCCAACCGTCTAGAAACTCCAGGACAGTCCGTAAAAACAGGACACTTTTTGCCCTGTCTGTTAGAAAAAAAATTTAAGGGATCCATTTTTATTTTAAGCTTAAGAACCTTGTATACATTATTTTGACTGTAAGTATCATCAATACAGTGAATGCAGCAAATGTCTTTATTTTACAATTATGGGCTGTTGACATGTATCTCTGATAATTGGAATAATTTATTATGGTTTTCTAATGTGTCCATAAAAACTATTGCCTGTCCACAAGTTTTTAATAAGTTGTCAAGAAAAAATAAAAAGTTAATTTGGCAGCCCTGGTGTGAGGTTATGTCTTATAAGCTGGTAGCGTAGGTCTTAGTAACAAATCTTCGTTAACCAGTACACACACACCCAGTTACTATTCTGCGCTCATAGCCAGATTTAGACAAATTCAGCTGAGAACTGCAGGGATAATTATAGTTTCCGGGAGCAGAACTCAGCGCAGTAATAAGCCGTAATTGTTTGTTGCATCGTACTTTCCACCAACAAAACTGAAATTTCTAATGCAAATGTCTAGGTTACCTAGGGATAATATTGAGATTACTTTTCTTCCCATCCAGATGGTAAAATCGAACAGAAGAGAGTGAAATGTTTCCCTTTCTATTGTTTTATTTAGTTTTTCAAATCAAAACACAATAATTATCGGAGCTGTTTATCTTTTAGAAGTGCGATAGTAGAGCTGCCAGCATCCTCTAGTTTCCCATTTTAAAAGGATGGTCCTAACTTTCAAATTCAGCACCTTACTGTAATACCCACTGCTACCGAAGACGGGACTCTGAAATGTTCCGTTCATTCATTCATTGTCTGTGGAATTGCCAGAAATAGCCAAGGTGGTGTGCATACTCTGTATCGTACACTTCAAAGCCTTTGGATCGATAGTAGGACCCCAAGCCATCACCTATACTTTTGGATAAGGGATAACTTCAGAAGGAAGAGCGAATCGATTCTAAACTAATCAAATTAAGCTAAAAATTGAGATTCGCAACCTATAGGCCGTCCTTTTTGTTGGAATGTTTGTAGGTCCACGAATTGGTTAAAAAGTTATCACTAGCGTGGAGCAAATTAAAAAAAAAAAATTTGAGTTTGAATATTCCAAATAGCCTGAAAATTTTGGTTCAAACCTAATTGATATGATTTGGATCTGAGTCGTAATAGTTGATGAAAAGTCTAACTCTCTGTATGTGTTAGATATTCTTGTTCCTACTCACAGATAAACATTTACCCCCTCCCTATGGAGCACATACTCCAGCCGGTGCCATACATTAGAATAAAAAGTTTGCCAGTAATATCACTGACGGCTGTTGGGCTTCCCGTAATGTAAACGGCTTCTCGTCGGCCTAAAATGTAATTCGGACAGAAATTGCTCCGGCACATCTTATTTGTAGTAAATCAAACACAGATTGTTTCATTGGGCAGCTTTGCCGTGAATGTTTTAAATGAAAGCCTCGGCCCCGGCAGAGAGAAGGCCATCCGTCATGTAGGGTTTGCCGATGTTTGTACTAAAAACACTGATATTAATCACTGGAGTTTATGGCTCATTCCTGCTATTTAGGTTGTGCAGCACTTACATTTAATATGAAGTTATGGCTACAAAAATGTCAGCCCCATATGTATTTCTTTTGGTTCCTAATCTGTTGAAACCCATTCATTTGTGAGTTATTGTTTGTAATCGTATTATTATTATTATTATTATTATTATTTTTAAACTGAATTAAAAAATTGCATTTTCTTTAAAGTGGCTCTTACCAAATCTCTTCAAACCAACTCCATGCAATATTAAATACATCTCTCAGACCCAAAGAGACCAGTATAATTACTTTGAAAATATATGTCAGAATGGCTGTATAATCCTGTTTGGAAGTTTTTAAAACAATCTCCACCCACCTAGCCTAATTTTCAACACTTCAGTGTGCCTCCACCCTGCTGCTGTTGAATCTCCGTCTATTGGACCTGATTAACAGCTCCTCAGTGTCCTCCTTTCTGCTGCTGGGATCTCGCCAAGACTCTTGAAATGCTCATTTTACTCAAAGGGTTATACAGCAATTCTTACCTGAATTTTCAAAGAAATTACAGCAGCCTCATCGGGACTAAGAGCGCTATGTGTGTAGTTTGTGTTATGAAAGTTTGTTACACAAAAGCTTTAAAATGAAGGTTTTTTTTATACACATTATAAGCATAAAAATCCACTCAGTCCACTACAGTTGACATCCCTGTTTCCTGCAACTCACATTTCAGCTTTGATGTGTAGACTCGGACAGAATAAACAGTCATTTCATTGGCATAAAAGAATTGACAAGTTATGTTATCCTCATATATTAACCTCGTATTCGCAATCTTGATATTATCCACATTTGATACTCTGCTAGTCATATGAAAAACCGCACCTCTGTAAGCAAGTTACCAGGTAACCTCAACATATCTGTAACCTTGTGTTTAACTTCATTTTTGCAAGCAAGTTACCTAAACATCTCTGATATTCCTATACAATCAGCACATCAAGTGAACTGTAACTAGTACTTCCCGTCATTATCCATCTGCTATCCAGTATACCTATGTACTGGCACTTGCTGCTCACCCTGATGTATGGAGTAAAAAATACACCTCACCAGGTGAGCCCATAACACTACTGGAATCAGGGTATTTGTCCTTATTGTACACAGTCCTCAGATTTGGAAGCATAAGCTTGGTGACAGATTCCTTTTAAAGGGAATCCATACATATTATATACGTACCTCGATCTAAGCTAAAACTAGGGCATTACTTATCTATGGATCCCGCATCAGAGAAGATCATCCTTACGTTTGGCTCAGTAATCTAGCATTACAGAGCTTCTCCACTGTAGAAGACTTGGTTCTGTTATTGTGTGTTCATTCTATACATCCATCCATTCATTCAATTGAGTTTTTTGGTGAAGCTTGAGTCCACCACTTGACAGATGACTGCTTTACCTTCTATCATACTATGCGTATAGTCACAAAGAGGTAAGGCCGTTATCTTCTACGTGGAGCACTCAAGTCCAATCTTCATGGGCTCTATGCTGACAGCAGAGAAGGACACTTGAAACTTGGCTCCAATCGTTCCATTTTACAAGGCAATATTCTTTATCAGATTTTTCTCAAACCTAAATTTAAGTGAATTTTAAGGGTTCCTCTTATGTAGAAAGTGAGTGCTGTATGCTAGTTGTTGGCTTCATTCACTTGCAGACTGCACAGTTCATCCATTTCAGCATTGGGCAGTGTAAATGCATAACTTACTTTACCTATAAAAGTTTTTTTTTATGATGGATGAAAAATTAACTCATAACTTAACCTGACAAAGTTATCAATTTTTGTATTTGTAGAGGAAACATTCTTGCTAAAGCCCTGGGATTACAGCAGCCTCTGCACTGCTTCAAGCAAGCAGTCACTACAATTGGAGAAGGGAGAGGGAAGGAATGTGAGTGAAATGTTAGCTTGTTGGCTTTGTTGGGACAGCAGCTATAGGTCCAATCTATTTGTATCATGGTAGGCAATAATAACTATCCTATAGTTAAAAATAGAGGGCTGAAGCACAAATTATTGGAAGAGAAATCCTTCAGAAAGTGCTGTACATAAGGAGCTAAGAGTTTTTGTGATGTTTTTGTGTGCTAGATCTTTGCTCTACAGATGTTGATTAGTCAGAGACAACTCCCTTTGGATGACTGTGTGTGCCGATCAGTTGATCGCCAGGGATCTGGCTCCTGCCACCTTTGGGAAAACGCTATACTAAAATATTACAGTAGAGTATTACATGGTGGCATTTCAAATGATGGCTGTTTTCAGGAACCGTCTCATTTCTGGCCAATAGAGTTGATTCTTTTGTAATTATTTGTAAAATAATTGGAAATTTGACTACAGACGAGAAAATCTACCGAAATTCAGTCGATTTGGTCCAGAAAAATAAATTGCTAGGAATTGAATGTGACTTCAGACCTGAAGACATATATACCTTCCTTGCCCGGTCTTCCACTTGCTACGAATCAGTCTTGTATCCTGATCTTCTTCAGGTGTGAATGTGGAGCGTGATGCACGCCAATAGACCACACGATTACATGGGGCACAACATACTTCACAACGTACTTCATACTATGCAAGAAGCATAGTCAGCAATGGAAGATGAAGATTGGCGACTGATCCAAAGCGAGTGGAGGACGAGGACTAGGGTCCTTGGAAGGGATGAGCCTATGACTGGTGAGTAGAGTTGAGGGAATTTGTTCGGAAATTATTGCTGAATCTGAATTTGTCATATTTATGCCAAATTTATGTTTTTTGATCTTTTCCGAACATGTTCGATCATTTCTACTCCCATTGACTCCAGTGTCATTCGGCGATCATAATCCGAACCGAATTTTGAAAAATTCGCTCAACTCTACTGGTGAGTATAATCCATATTTATCAGTGGATTTTTGCAAGTTGATTCTCAAAGAATTCCGATTCTGGTGAATTTGAATTTTTTAGGAAAATTTGTAACAAAGTAGTTTTAACCTTTACATCATTACTTTTGGTTCCAATTATAGTTCCCCCAGCCAGATACATTTTATGGATTTACTTTGAAATTAATAACATTTTTTATCAAAGACAATTTCTACCTGCAGTAAGACTTATTTCTTACATCTACATAATATACCGTTTCCCCTTAAGATGTGAGAGCGATGAACATGGCATGTATTAAAATATAATCCCGATACATTATAAATTCCAGGTTCCTCCCGGACAGCGTTATATTATGTCGCAGCCGACACATTAATATTTCAAGGATGCTACGTCTATATGGAAAGGGCAGTCGGCCTGTGAAAGGCGCTCCTGTTACAGCAAAGCTTTATTTATGGGGATATCAAGACTTCTATATTTCTTCCCGTTGAGCCACTTTTTACCAGTGTCAGGCGGCAAGTGAGACATTCGACTATTTATTCCTCGTTTTGTCAGGGAATGTGATTTGTTTAGTGAAATATGAAAATAACCTGGGCTGCCAAGTTTAATGCCACTAACCTTTACAATGCGGAAAACTTTCCGCCCACGGGAAGAGCAGCAAATTATAATTGTAATCTCACTTAAGGTTGGGGACAATGGTGCATTCAGGTTAATGGAAAAGTGACAGTCGTGGTCCCTTCCATCTGGGTTACCAGTGATATTTTCTCTTTCAGTGGTGCTAAAACCTTAGTGACCGTCATTTTAATTTTTATTTTATCAATAGTACACATGGAAGTAGACAACTTTATATTACATCTTATCAGAGAAATCTTTTTTTTTCATCCCGGGCTGATCTTTCACTCTTGTTTCATGGGTAAAATTTGTATTCGGTGAAGACAGATTTCAAAACTTCTGAGATAAGAGATTGCAAGATGACAGTTAGTGCTCATGAAGTTCTATGGAGAAAGGGGAGGAGCTAGAGGCCGACATTCTACTGCAAGTTGTCCTGAAACGAACCGGCACCATTCGTGGCTCTCACAACATGAGAAAATACCTGCACACACCTTTTTTAGGGGGGCTTCATCTTGTGTTCAAGACATTTTTGAAATTTCAAAGAGAGGGGAATGCGGCACTCTCTGTCCCATAAAACAATTTTTTATTTAACAATCCTTTTAAAACATGGATGCAGGAGGATGCATGTGCAAAAGAAGGAGGACTGTATTTAGACCTGTTAAAGCACCATTGAGTGCGAAATGGCTGTCATCCATCCTTTGTACCTGCATCCATGTTTTAAAGGATTGCTAAATGAAAAAGTGTTATATGGCACAGAGAGTGCCACCTTCCCCTCTCTTTGAAACATAAACATTACATCATTTTTTTTTAAATTTTCCATATAATCCTGATTGTAAGTGTTCTACCATTTTGTGTAAAGCTCCTATACAAAATTATGCCGTTCCGATAATAGAGCCAATCCTCTTGTTCTATCTGTAGGTTAGTAAGAAGAATAGATAAAGGGAGTAGAGAATGACATAATTCCAGGATTAGACTACATAGATTTGTAGTCTGTAACCATGGAGACATGTTTGTATACAAACTGTGGACACTCAACAATAGGATTTAAAAAAATAAATTAACAGCAGTTGTGATAGAATCGCAGTATTCTCTGCTACAGATCTCAGAATGCTGAGCTCTGTATAACCCCGCCCACATCACTGATTGGTAGCTTTCTGCATACAGAAAGCTGCCAATCAGTGGTGGGGGCGTGGCTGGACTAGGAAGCATGAGAAACCTAGTTCTGTAGTGATAATCTCCTGTTGGTAAAACACTGATTTAATTAAAATGGAAAAACAAAGCCTAGTAAGTGAGACATCACTGGAATCGGGGTCACACCCCCTACATCATGCTGCTCTCATATTACATTTCCAAAACTGGAGGACAGATTCCCTTCAAGGATTTGATACCATTTTGCCTGATTATTCGCTGGGGTTAAAATAAGATGGATTATGTTCACCTGACCTAGACCATCTGACTCCTTATTACAACATAGCTCCCCGGTCTTCCATACAGGGCTTTGTTTTGACTCTGAAGGCAGTGATTTGTCTCATGTGGTCATTGACATTAATGATTTGCATCGCCCCCTCGGGTGACCGTGTAAGGCCAAATCAAAACCAGAGTCTTGGTGAAGGCTGAATTGAGCATCTCTGCCCAAAACTAGTTTAGGGTAATTCAATAATCTCTAATCCCTCCCTGTTGTCCATGTCTGATATTGCGAAACCGCACGTAGTCCCTGCGAAAGAATGTTCATATTTGTAGAAGAAATCGTCCGCTTTTCTCGAAGTACGCAATGGCTAGTGTTCACAGTGACCGTTTCTGGCATTTTGAAAAAAATATTTTGCAGATTGTAAAACAGAAGCCGATCTTGGTGGAACCTGAAAGTTCAGTAGTTACAGCGCCATCTACAGGTGCAGCAAAAGCTGTGCAAGATGCCATCTATACAGTATAGCTAGAGCGGTGTCTTATATAGCATGCATGCTAATAATTAATAATACAGCTAAAATAGAAACTTTTCAACAGCAAAAGGTGACACAATGTCCACAGTCCGATATGATTTTATTAATATCGACATGAAAAATGTCAATAATTTAATAAGATTTATTATAAATTATACAAGCGTACAAAACATAATTTAACTTTTTAAGTTTACAATAAATATTTTAAGCACCTAATGATTATATTCCGTTTTTCTCCAGATTCCGTGCGTTTAGATTCCAGTTTTGATACTTTATTCCAGCATTTAATTTATTTATTTTCCTGTTTTTAAGACTTTAGAATTCAAATTTCTTCTTATCTTACTCTGCCACCTAGTGGTCATTGTGAAGAGTTGCAGAATTACGATTGTGCATTGTCTGTATTTTTTTATTATGGAATAGAACGAATTACATGGGTAAGAATTTATAAAGGAGCTCACGGCCGTGAACGTAGACATGTTTGCATAGTGCATGCATTCGTACACATACACACAGATCCAAGCTCAGAGATCTGTTTTCAAGTGAAGTTAACCCTTGTAATATAAGAGTATGAGCAGTGGTATGGATATGCTGGGAGTTGTGGTCTCACCTGTTATCTCTCTGTAGATCCTTTGAGCAGATACAAAACTGATCAGATCCAAAGGCAAAAACCAACATTTACACGGTGGCTCTCAGGTGCCATCTTCTTGGATCACTTTCTGTTCTTCTCTGTTTGGCCCAGACCATCATAATTGCTTCTTCCATGTACAATTCCTCTCCCTGGATATTTTTGGCTTCTCATTTTTACATTTCCCTTTACTAAGACAAACTCCTAATAGCGCTAAATACAGTGTTCCCAAATACATTTCCACACACTCTACCCTCTTAAATTACACATCCAGAAATCCCCGCATTTACAGATTCGGCTGCTTTCAGTGATTATTAATGGTCGTCTGAGGAATGTTCTGCCATGCTGAATGTACTTTGTCAAATCATCAACATCCTCTGCTGGCAGCTTCCTGTGCATTTGCCGCCCAATGACGTCCCAGATGTGCTCTATGGGAATAATCATACTTGGGGTCATACTAGACTCCGAACTTTCATTCGCCCCCCCACATCCGATCACTGGCTCACTCTTGTTATCTGCACCTCAAAAACATTTCTAGAATTCGACCTTTTCTTACTTTTGATTCTGCAAAAACTCTTACTGTTTCTCTTATTCATTCTCGTCTAGACTATTGTAACTCTCTTCTAATCAGTCTTCCTCTTACCAAACTCTCCCCCCTCCAATCTGTCTTGAATGCTGCAGCCAGATTCATATTCCTCACCAATCGTTACACTGATGCCTCTACATTGTGCCAGTCATTACACTGGCTACCCATCCACTCCAGAATCCAGTACAAACTTATTACCCTCACCCACAAAGCTCTCCATGGCTCAGCGCCACCCTACATCTCAATCTTTTCAGTCTACCACCCTACCCGTGCCCTCCTTTCTGCTGATGACCTGAGGTTGGCATCCTCAATAATCAGAACCTCCCATTCCCGTCTCCAAGACTATACATGTGCTGCACCAATTCTTTGGAATCCACTTCCCAGGTCAATACGATTAGTCCTCAATCCCTACAATTTTAAGCGTGCCATGAAAACGCATTTATTCAGACTGGCCTACCGCCTCAACACTTTAACCTAACTATCCCTGTGTGACACAGTCAAAAGTTTTACCATAACCAGGTTCCCTGCATCATGTTCCCACATGCTTTATGCATCTATTAGCCCTCTGTGTCTGTACTGTTATTCACTTAACATTATGGCTGGTCCAAACAATCAGGGCTATGAAGCTTAGTCGACGCAAGCCGCAGAAATGTAACTTTATTATTTTTATCAGAAACCTGCAGCATTTTATGACCCAATGATTAGATTCTCATTATTGTCTATGAGAGTAGCTGCACATGTTGGAGACAATGAGACCCCCTGCTGGGAAGCAGGAAGCCAGGGACTAGTAATTTAGGTTACACTGGTCATGTGTGTGAGCTGTGGGGGAAGAAAAAGGGGGTGAGTGGCTGCTGTCTCAGGTTACAGGCTGCCAGTGAGCCGAAATATGCAGGCAAAGGGAAAAGAACAGGGGGGTCAAGCCCACATACTGACATAACAGAGCTCAGTATGCGAATAGAAGATTCTGCAATGTGATAATTAAGGGAATCTTACATCATATTTTACATTATCGTTACAGTGACCTTACACAAGTTAGATTGAAATAGGAAGGTTGCTCAGGCATCTCCCAGTGGGGAGGAAGCAATTTATACCTAATGTCCCACAGCTATTGGTTGGGAAGGAAATAGCGAGTGCACACGATGACCCTTTAAGAGGGCGGGAGTTCACGCGCACGTGCCCTAAGGATATAGCTAGAGGACCGGCTGGAAGCATGCAGAGCATGGGGAAGGGAGGAACTGACCGCAGTATGGGTGAGTGCAGAGACACGCCAGAGACCCTGTCTGTCAGAGCAGGATTCCGGTGTGGTGCTAACAGATGGTCGGGAATTATCGGTATACTTCCGATTTATTCAAACATTTATTCAAATAGTCATATTTTGGGCTTATTCATAGATTGTCATCACATCCATTAAATATGTGCAAAAATTATGCCATATATTGGGGGTGGTTTACACCCCCAGGATTCCTCTTTCCTCAAAGATTCCCAGAGTCCTGAGAGCTGCTTAAAGTGGTTTTCCGATAAAATACAGCACATGTATCACCTATCCATTATATGATCACTAGTGGTCTGATCACTGGGATTTCCACCGATCATGAGATCATACATGAGCACAACCCCCTCTAGTGATCATACATTTATCACTCGAATGTATTTTGTGGGAAAGTCTAACACTGCTCTCGACGGTGATGGTGTTTTCTAAGAGACTAATCAGTGCCAGCCGCTGTCTGCAGTACGGGCTACATAGAAATGCCATGTTACTTACACCATGTTATCCCAAAAAGACAGAAAATTTCCTAAAATTAAAAAAAAAATATTAAGGCATTTTCTAACAGACCCTGGAAACATCTACCGGAGAGAATAATTTTTCCAGCTGCCAGTGTTTGTGAACATTACGTCCTGCTTCGATAACTTGCACCGCGCAGCAATTTCCTCCTGTCTGACTCCATGTATCCCAGTGAGCGACGGACTCAGCCGAGACCATTTGGAAAGACGGTGTCATTTGATAACTATATTTGCATGAAATGAAATATTAAACAACTTGTGGATTTCCTTGCCAAAACGAAGCCTTATTAATCCTAAAAAGTTCCAATAAATTCAAGACCAAAGGCGCGATGGATGTTTCCATACTAATTTATATTCCTGAGGCTGCCAATGTGATCAAGGGTAAAGAAAAAGCTGCAGTTTAAAGAGATGTACGCATATATGTATTTATTTCAGCAGCAGCGCTATGGCACGGTGCCCATTAAAAATAAACCGGGAGAGGTCATCCTACGTTAATAATGACGTCCAGTTGAAGACAAGTTGGCGGTTGCTATATCTGTTCATATATACTCATGCTTTACATGTCTTAACATTACCATAGTCAGGCGTGGACTGGCCCACAGGAGAACAGGAGAATAATCCAGTGGGCCGCTGGGCACGAGTGGCCACCACCCTCTTATAAGAGCAGTACTTGGCACAATATACTTGAATCACTATGTACTGATAAAGGCGGCACTTCTTATTCATCTAACAATCTACCCAGTTCATTGGTATATAAATTTGATTGAGGATAATGTCACATTTGCACGTAGCTGAAAAGTGAGGCCCTGGAGTTGGTTACTGGTGGGCCCATGGTACCCCAGTCTGACACTGACCATAGTGCCCACATAATTCCATACAGCATACAAATAATAGTGCCACACCGTGCACACATCATGTAGTGACTGATGCTTATGTAAAAGTGGCATACAATATGCAAATAGATATCACTTGGCTTTCTCCCACAAAGTTGATGATGCCTTTCAAACAAACTGGTCCTATGTCACTCACTCGCACTCCCTAGTATGGTTTCACAAGCCTTTATACAGTCCAGCCCAAGCTGCTCAGCCAATTGTTCCACCAGACTCAGTACAGATAGTACTACAGTGATCTCTGGTAGTGCCTCAACAGACCTTCTGGGTTTATGACGTGGACCTGTCCACGATTTACTACTTGCATGGACCGCGCCATATGGCAATATAGTAAAAGGTCATCTTGTTGCTATGCAGGGGGGATTGGGGACATACATAAAGCATAATCGAAAGCTGTAAAAGAGGCGGTAAAGGTGGTGCCAAGTTCCCTTTAATGGATGTGACACCCCACTCTCTGCACATACAGTATACAAGCGGTCTCTTTCTTATGGTGCCGACCTCTCACTCCAGTTCTATACACATCGGTCAACAGACAACTCTACCTTGGCAGCTGCACTCCACAGCCATTACCAATCTCTTGGTGAGAGCTTCACCTCATGTGCGGATGGTCTTCCATGCGTACAACGTGGAGGCAACCTACCCTCCAACAGTCTAGCAAATGTGGGGTTCTGCTCTAAACTACTTGTTGATTGTTTCTGGTCTTGCGTCTTACACCTGTGATGAACCTTTGGTGACTGACTACAAGCAGGGGAAGAATTAGGCAAAACACCCTGGTCATGTGTCTCATGTGCGACAATTCTCAACAACATCCACATGTATCCTCCTTAGAATCACTCATCTATCCTCTGTAGATTCTACCCAGGACCACCGGTCAAGGGTATTCTCCGCACATCAAGCTACCACCCAACAAAGCAAAGACAAGTGCAATAAAAACACAACTGCAACCTAAGAAACAAAAGGGATGGAATGTCTGAACAAGGTCAACACCAACATGGCGGAACAAAATAGACATACACGTTGTTGGTGGGGGAACCAACACTGCTGCCACCTACTTAGGGTAACGAGCGTCAACTTCCATCCTCCTACACTGCTAGGGTTAAGTTAAACAAAATCCATATTTCATGGTCAATCCTTATATTCACAAGCCGGTAGCAACATGAAGGTCAAATAAAACCTTATGCAGATTGTGCTGAGACTCAGAGACTGGCCCGTAAAATGCTATTGTCCCTTTACTGCCAGAGGGGTCACCAATGCAATCAGCCCCGAACACCTACTAACATAGTCATACGGCCGATGCAATTACCTCTTCATACCCAAAATGCTTTGCAGGTTATCGCTAGAGAAATGTATATGTTGGTAATTTTCAAGGTTATATGGATTTTTTTTATTTTCTGCTGGAGTATAAGAGTTGACACTAGATATGAAATAGTTAATTCCCGCGGTGTGCCTTAGACCTCGTGCTGACAGCGTGCTGATAGTACATTTGATAGAGGGCTGATATGAATTTTATTATGGACGATCAAAGTTTCATTCAGTTGATTCAATGCACCATAAATATGGAGGGACAAAAAACAACTACACCAGAGAGGGCTACATAAATGGTCTTTAGACATCTGCAAAATACAGGCTCCCGATCCACAACAGATGGAGACTTAAAGGGAACGTCGCTATGTTTTTATTCGGGAAGCAGTGATGAGAATTTATAGGCCCTTGTCCCTCAATAAAAACGATACCATTACTATACTGATCCGATGTGCCAGTCATGAGAAATCTAAGAAAGAAACAAGATGCAAATCAGGGAGGAAGTGCACTGGGGGGGGGGTGTCAGGGCATTTGGAATGAGCACTTCAATTGTACTGACACACCCCCTGCCTGATCTTCCATCGTCTTCTATGCTAGATTTCTCATGACTGACACATCAGATCTGTACAGAAAAGTAATCATTTTAAATGTGGGCTAAGAGTCTATAGCTGTGCTACTACTTCCAGATGTAAATAACATGCAGACAGCGTACCTTAAAGAAAGGTCGGTGTTGCTAGGTGGACTCTGATATATATATATATATATATGATTAAACCCAAGAAAATTCAAAATAAGCAAGTACTCTATAGTAAGTAAATAGTAATAGTACATGTAAATAACATAGGGTACTTAGTTAACACTATTTTTATAAAAAGAAAGTGTAAAAGCCATCCCACCGCGACAAGGTAACCCAACCGGGACCGTCCTATCCTGTGTCTAGAATTAAAGCCTGACTGTTCAGACACCTGTCCATGGGAAGCTATATAGTTGAAATGTTTAGACAGGTGTATGAACCGTAAGGACCCCTTTCCTGCTATACCTTTATCTACATTGAGGTCAACTGACACAAAGTGAGGTTTTAATATTAGAAGATATGACTGTCCCGATGGGTCACCTTGTCGCGGTGGGATGACTTTTACCTTTTTTTAATCAAAATAGTATTAACTAAGTCCCCTATGTTATCTACAGTACTTGTACTATTACTTTTTACTTATTTACTTACTACAGGTTATATGCTCATTTTATTTTTGTTTCTTGGCTGTGAAATGGCCACAGTGGGAACATGCTCTTACATATTCCACTTATACCAGCCGATGCTTTTACATTTTTTTTAAATCAAAATTGCATTAACTAAGCCCATTATGTTATTTACGTGTACTATTACTATTTATTTCCTTACTACGTGGTATTTGCTCATTTTATTTTTATCTTGGGTTTGGTCTGTGGAATGGCCACAGTGTGAATGTGCTTCTATACATTGCACATATTCCAACTCATTTCTTTGGTTTTGATATAAAATTGATTGCAGGGTACACTGGTGAGTAGAGACGAGCAATCTTATTGGGGAAACGTTCGCCAATCTCAAATTCGGCACAAACGCAGCACATTTGGATTTGTGTTCCGAATCCTGAGCATTTTCCTAAAAATCGGCAAAATTTGGCCAAAGTTCGGTAAATGATCAAGTTTCCACTAACGCTTTTGTTAGGACTTTGGCTAGGATAGTGGTGCTGTATGATGAGCATTTCTTTTTTTTATTTTGTTAACAATGTGTGGAGATTTTGGCAGCCAATCAGGGTGCAGAAACCATCCATTGTCCAGACACAAGGGCTTGTGTCATTGGCTGCTAAAGTCACATGTTCTTCGCCATAAAAAGAGCAGACAAGTTGGTTCGGCGCCATTTTGTGAGTGTAACAGAGAGAGGCTGCTTCAAGTACTCTGAGAGTTAGCTAGGCGGTTTATTCTCAGCTAGTTCAGATAGATAGAATCCTGTGTCAAATCGACCTTCCTGCATATAAATCTGTAGTGCTGCTAATTCTGTGGTGCAACGACCAGACGCCACTTCAGCATATAGTCCTTTGTGCTAATAGTGTGATCCAGACACATTATCTCATCAAATAAATACTGATTCTTAATTTAGTGACAGGTGACTGACAGGTTTGGGCCTAGGGTTGGGAAACAGCTGGTTAAAAGAGGGGAAGGGTACATCCAACACGAGCGGGAAAAAGCAAGGTAATGGTGGAAGGGGGAATAGACGTGGTGTTCAAGGTGTATGTGGGGTAGGTGGTAATGTTACTGAGTGCATTCATCTATTGACCATTTTTCAATGACTGGTTGCTATGAGAAGCTTGAGAAAACTAGAAAACTCAATCTTTTTTTTTCTCATGCAAGAAAAAAATGATGACGTAATGATGGTAAAAATGGGCTTATGGACACATTACTCTGAGTGACATTGGTGAAGTCCAAAGTGCCACTAGTAAGAGCAAAGGGTGCGCTGTGTCTTCAAGGAGTTAAGTTGTTGGTGACAAGGCTAGGTCGAAGGCCAGCATGAGTTCAGAACCTTAAGCACAGACTTGTCCCTTGTAAGTATTACAAAAATCATAAAATACCCTGTTTCCCATTAGTAGAGGTCACACACACACAGACGTTGCAGATACGAAGGAGGAAATCGGCTCAGAAATAAATACCTGCATGTTATCTAGCTAGCAAGTGGGGGTGAGTAGCACTTCCCGTTCCTGTGACCGAATTATGCATCTACCAGGTAGGCAAGGCTTAGCTGCCCACAGAGACGGCTAAAGAGTGATACTTGAGGGTAAATGAACACACAGGGGCAGATTCATTAAGAGTGACGCTTTGCACATCAGTTTTCTCGAAGCAAGAGGTGTATGCCACTTGATGAATTCGCTACATCTTCCTAGTGGCATGAGCCCTCGTGCATGTTGCCAGAACTGCTTCTCCAGTCAAAACACCGTTATTTTCAAATAATCGGATGGGTGGGCGGGCATAACCACATGTCATACAGCCCTGGCTCATCCCCAGTTTTGCCTCTTTCAGCAGACCTGCTCTAAACTGGTGCAAAAATGCCAAACATTGATACATTTTTAAAGAACTATTGTTTCTCCTTGTGGAATATGACATGCTAAGCATGCTGAGATGAGGAGACTTAAAGCCGCAATGCTCCTCTGGGAAATATGCAAATTGTCTCTTCAGAGAGGAAGAGGACTAGAACTCTAGTGCCACCTTTTGGAAGTAGCAATCCTAAAAGTCAATGTCGACCCTTTAATGAGCCTTAGGCCTAAGGCTCGTTGGATCGACATTGACTTTTAGGATTGCTGCTTCCAATAGGTGGCACTAGAGTTCTAGTCCTCTTCCTCTCTGAAGTGACAATTTGTAAATTTTTAAACAAATTTTTGTTGTGCAAAAATTTTGCGACTTTTTCACAGTTAAACCTGGCATAAAAACTTTGAAGAATCGGCCTCATAGACTTATTAGTTATCACCGGAATAATGAATCATAGTTTTCTAGACTCAGGATAATCTGCTGGTAATAGAAAAAGGGAGTTCGCAGTCATACTTGTACATTAAATATATTTCACTTTTATTTTGAGGACATTTATTGTAATAGAAATCCTTTGAATATCACAAAATCATTGTTCTGCAATTTTTGGCTCAGACCTGGTTCAAATACGATCGGAGACCTCTCTTCCCAATGTTAGGGAAAAGGGTGATCTTCATGTAGAACATTATCTGCTGTTTGATCCTTCGTGGGCAGTCTTTTGGTTTATTCGGATGGATTTCAGTGCTGGAAAACAGTTCCAATGTCCGAGTTTCATAGAAGTGGGTAGATTTCCAGTAGACATATTGTAGAAAAACAACATGCAACTACAAGTTTTAACAAACCCACAGCTCTGGATGTACAGATGTGTCCACCATTTCCTTGAATGTTCTCATTTTCTCATTATCCAAAGTCAGTAAATTCTTGCAACATGCTACTGAACCCCCCCCCAAAATTCATATCACACCCACTGGGAAACGCACACAGACACTCATTACATAAACTTCTCCCAACATTTTTTTTGTCACAACTGGTCATCTTGTGTCACCGATCTCCGCATAAATTCTGCCAAGAGGAACCGTAGAGAAGGACAAATCTGTAGTCTACAAAAGCTGTAAAAGCTCCGACCACAAACTTTACAAATGTGTTTTTTTTCCTTTTATTTTATCCAAAATATCCCCAGAGGAAAACATTAATGGCGAGAAGGATGACAGCATTGACATTGCACACGATCCTCCACAACGGCTTTTCTTCAATACTGGTCATCTTCATCTGCAACTTCAGCTCTTCTTCTTTGGACATTTTGGCTTCAGGTTGCGTGGATACACCACAAAACCAAAAATACAACTTTTTCCAGCAGGAATACGTTCTACCTGTAAGAAAGCAGCAGACAATCATTATAAATCAATCACAACATTCTTTAAACTTATTTATTAATTGCCCAGGAGAATATGATTTGTTTTGTAAAATTCTAAGAGATCTCAATTACGCACAAATAAATTTGCTTATCTCTATTGAAAGCTGAAAATTGTTGTAACTTTTGTAAGATCTTATGGGCATCTTAAATATAAGCAGGTATCAGGTGGATGGTGAAAAGTAAAATATTGGCATTCGCATGGAATTTCATAATTTATATTTGCCACTTAGGACTCGGGTAGTATTTTTGTACTTACTGTAACTGTTTTCTTCCTGCTCCTCTACACAAGATCTATCATCCAGAATCTTAACTTGTGGGATTGAACTTTCATCTGCGAATATAAACAGAAGTGAGCATTAAAGGAAATCTGTCAACAGGTTTTTACCAGAGATAAACATAATGGAGGCAAAGAAGAGCTGAATCCAACCATGTATCACTTAGATTACTGGGTGCAACCATTCTGACACAATCAGAGCTTTTATATTTTGCAATGCAGCCGAGCTGAGAAAGCTAACTCTGCCCACATCAGAGTTAACTCTTCCCACACCACAGCTGCACAGCCCCCAACATGCTCTATGTGTTCATGTGTATAGACAGTAAGATGCTTATCACAGGATGGGGAGGAGTCTGACTAGTACGTCCTGCTGTACCTGCTGTAGTCCAGCATTGATAACCACCAGGTGATAAAACCTTCAGTGTAAGTAAACAGCATCACACAGTTGGACACGTGACACATCATTGAAATCTGTGTTTTAAACCCTACCTCAAACGGTCCTCAGATTACATAGCAAAAACCTGCTGACAGATTCCCTTTAGGTTACATGAACAAAGATAATAATCAGTGACTATGCCAATGACATAGCAGATGTAGTATTCCAACTGGGCTCTTAACATATTAGGGCACCTTAGTCCGCCACCTTAATTTCTTAGTCCCTTTGATTATGTGGTAACAGACATGGGCAAGTCAACATTAGCATAAATTTTCAGACTTAGTGCGAACAGGAGGCAGATGCAAGGCGGCAGGGCTCTTGGACAAAGCTGTTGGAATGGAAAGTGTGAGGAGCAGGAAAGAAAGGAAGAGGTGAGGCACAACCGGGAAAAGGGTTCTATGGAGGAGAAAGGTGAAGACAGTAGATGGAAACTGGGAACACAACAGTAGGTAGCAGCTATCTTAAATGGATATCCCACAATAGAAATTTATCAGCTATCCACAGGATAGGAGATAAATGCCTGATCACTTATTAATAGAAAAGACGTTCCAGTCCCCCATCTCTATACTGCATGACCAACGTGAGGACAACTTTGAGTAGAGCTGCAGTTGGGCATACATGATGGTTCTGCTCCATGCAAAGCCTGTAAGACTAGTGGAGAAAGTCAAATAGAGTAATTTGCTGTTTCCATTGGCCAGTACACATTGAAGGCACGTTGACTGTAGGGTGTACGGTCAACCAGTGATTCATTAAGACTATTTTTCCCTTCTGTTGTGCAATGAGAATGAATGGGGAATGAGGTACCATATTTTCTGCCTGATCATAAGGTAGGCTTTCAGATGTCCCACTAGAGTTGGTCTGCACCTCTCCCTTCTTACATGGAGTACACATTATGTGGAAGCGGTGATGGCCTGCTCACGAGGTCCAACTTCAGGATGTTTTGTGCAAAAGACTCAGTGGAAGTTTCTTTGGAGACAGGAATGGAACCAATTCCAAGGTCTGATCCAGTTTCCCAAAGTTCTTCCAGTTGGGACCCTCCTCAATTTATGTGAAGTTACTAAGTGGCTTTTTTCATCTTTGTGGCTGAGATCCTGATGACGATAACAGCTATACTGTCTTGGTGGTCGCCCTGGTCCACCTAGCCTCATAACAGATAAGCAGAAGAATCTAGTCCAAACAAGGAGGAAGGAACCGATTATTTGGATTTTGTGACAATGGTAAGAAAGATAGTAAGTGCAATTTAATGCATTTTATCTATTAGGTCTGTAAGGTTGATAAAGGGTCCATGATATTTAATGCCATGAAGCCTAGATAATCCTCATTCTGCCCCGGTATGCATAGAATTACATTTTATTTTGTTCTTAAATTCCTAATATTGCATTATTGGTCAGTGGTCACAATGCCTTTAGTGGTTCAGTACAAAGCTCAACAAGAAGTCCTCAAATCCTAAGATTAGAGAGTGATAAGTCTCCTTCACCTGGCTCTTTCTCAATAGTTGAAGACACCACCGGAACATCTGATGAAAGATCCATATCATCTTTCACGGAAAGAGTTTGATCAACTTTATTTCGAGTCCACCAAGTCATACGACCGAGCTAGGAACAATAAAAAGTGTACAAAGAAGTAATCAGTCCATGACAAGGTCCTAGACTACGAAGACTATGCCTAGAGCTCCCAAAATAAAATAATCATGCAATTTTTTTTTTCAAGAATTAGAGGATTATGGAGATAGAAGAATCCATTGTGTAGCGCCTTGGAAATATTTTAAAGCGGTCATTCTCTTACAGTTTAGATTCAATATTTTGAAGTTAGTAATGATTCATAAAGTATAAGAAGACCCCACTGTATCCTTACCTCATCGTCAGGTATAGCTTTAGTGCACAAACTGATCACAATGCAGATGACAGAGGTCAATCCGAACAGAAGCATGGCAAAATACAAGTAGTGGACATTCTTGAGTACTGAAGGTCTTGTGTCCTCCTGCCCACAATTTGGAGCAGTATACACAAAGTCCATAATCATTCGAGTCAAGCCCACCAACAGACCAATGAGCAAACCCCAAAAAGCAGCCTGCAAATACACACAAGTCTAGTGTAAGAATCACTTCTACGCAACAGATACAATGGAGACTTTCTCGTAGACACTTACTGGTTCAGTGAGTCTCTTGACAAAAATTCCCAAAATAAATATCGCAGTGACTGGCGGGGAGAGGTAGCTAGTGACAGATTGCATATAGTCAAAGAGCAGGCCGCTATTTGCTGCTTGAATTATAGGGATCCACAAAATGCTGATAACCACAAGTATGACAATGAAGACTCTGTGATGGAAAACATAGGATGTCCATGAGTTCTTAGATAAAGAAACATTACAGAATACCCATGACTCACTGACTTCTTAGTGTGGATGGCATGTTCTGTAACCTGTGCAGAGAGGTGGAGGAGGTGAGCTGTGACCATCAACTAGTGGATCCTGTATTGTCTATATATTAATGTTGCCATGTGAATATGTAAAAAAAAATCCCCAACTGCTTACTAGGATGTTGTCCTTGACATCTCAATAAAATTTCAGCAATAAAATTGTCCTTTCATCACCTGCTTTCTTAATTATTCATCCTGACCCAATCCAAGTACTTGTTGACAACTTGACATTTAGCCTCTTCTTTTCCTACCTGTTCCCCTGGCAATTTAGTAAAACAAATGATTCCTAGCAGCTTCAATCTCAACTATGCTAGGTCATTTGGAACAAAATAATGAGGTTATCTTGGGCACTTACCAAGGTCCCTGAAAATTGTTGACACTGAATAGGTCCTTACATGAGTACGGTATTTTTGTGGGACCGAAATTTGGATTGGGAGTTCCATATGACGTTAAAGGACAAGCGTTTTTTTACGTTACCATAGAAATAAAACTTTAATACATTTGTGCAAATCTAGTGTGTCTATTCCATTCTGTAATCACATTATGTTAGTGTTCAGCTCTTGCCCTTATTTTATTACCTCTGCTCCCCTGATTATTCTGTCTTTTGTTTGATATACAGTAAGCCTTTTTGTTTAGTGCTAATTTTTATTTGTCTTTACCAAGGGAGCGTGGTTCCAAGGATCCTCTGGGGCGTGTCTTTACTCTGTAATCATACCCTCCTGGGAAAGACCATAAAAGGTAACACTAAATAAAAAGGCTCATATCTCCGGAACTCGTATGATGGATTTAGAAAATAACAATAAAAACTGAACACCCAGATAAGCAGCGGGAGTAAAATGAAAAAAACTGGACACTTTTAACCATATGTCAGGCTCTCTTTAAGTAACTCCTTACAATGATAGAATTATATAAGCCAGGCCATCCTAAGGTCAGGAATACTTACTGGATAAAAAGCAATAACTCATAAATATTTTTGCTCCAATTGTTTTTCGTTTTTCTATTCGTACATTGGTATACCTGTCACCGTCCCATTTTATTATTTTCCTACTATTTATCAGAAACATGTTTACCCGGACTGTACCTGCCGACAATCATGAGCTCGGTTTCCTTAGCATTCTTTCGTATACGTATCCAGATGTCAAGGGTGAATATAGTACTGGCACTATTGAAGATGGATGTGAGAGAACTCATGAGAGCCGCCATGATTACTGCGATCATTAAACCCTTCAGTCCTGAGAAGAGAAAAATCAATAAAAATTAGCGGTCGTTAATTTAAAGGGTGTGTGGTCTGTTGTAGATTAGAAACGTGACAGCAAACATAAAATTATGCATGGGGGATGTATTTGGTGATGGCGGAGGCATTGTATCTGGCTTTACAAGTCATCAAATGTCTACTACCAATCCACTAACACAAGCTTTATCTCAAGCTGTATCTGCAGTTGCAATCTCCTACTTTCTGCCATAAGACTCGCGTACCAGGCGGTCCTACAAAACCGTACAACCATTGGGTGGTCAAAAACAAAGCACAAAACAAATATCCTGGAATAAAAAAGTAAAAAAATATATTGCAAAAATTGCATGAAGGTAGTAATAATAGTAATAATAAGGGTATTTAGTTAACATAATTTTGATCAAAATAATGTAGAAGCCATCCTGCCACGTCACGGCAACCCTTGTGGGACAGTCCTAACTCTTGTATTTAAAACCTTTCCACTTGTCAAGTGACGTAAATGTGAACAAGGACAGAGGGACTGAACCACCAGTAATAGTATAGGCCAGACAGGATGGATTTTCCAACTCAGAAACAGGGCGGTCACACCCTTATATGCACAGAATGCACAATGAAACAAATGAGAAACTGGGTCTGAGCAGAAAAAGTAAATTAATGTGCATGCAAAATGTAATTGCATATGAACACATGACCTTTACACAGAGAAAACCAAAAACAAAGCACAAAACAAATATCCTGGAATAAAAAAGTAAAAAAATATATTGCAAAAATTGCATGAAGGTAGTAATAATAAGGGTATTTAGTTAACATAATTTTGATCAAAATAATGTAGAAGCCATCCCGCCACGTCACGGCAACCCTTGTGGGACAGTCCTAACTCTTGTATTTAAAACCTTTCCACTTGTCAAGTGACGTAAATGTGAACAAGGACAGAGGGACTGAACCACCAGTAATAGTATAGGCCAGACAGGATGGATTTTCCAACTCAGAAACAGGGCGGTCACACCCTTATATGCACAGAATGCACAATGAAACAAATGAGAAACTGGGTCTGAGCAGAAAAAGTAAATTAATGTGCATGCAAAATGTAATTGCATATGAACACATGACCTTTACACAGAGAAAACCAAAAACAAAGCACAAAACAAATATCCTGGAATAAAAAAGTAAAAAAATATATTGCAAAAATTGCATGAAGGTAGTAATAATAAGGGTATTTAGTTAACATAATTTTGATCAAAATAATGTAGAAGCCATCCCGCCACGTCACGGCAACCCTTGTGGGACAGTCCTAACTCTTGTATTTAAAACCTTTCCACTTGTCAAGTGACGTAAATGTGAACAAGGACAGAGGGACTGAACCACCAGTAATAGTGTAGGCCAGACAGGATGGATTTTCCAACTCAGAAACAGGGCGGTCACACCCTTATATGCACAGAATGCACAATGAAACAAATGAGAAACTGGGTCTGAGCAGAAAAAGTAAATTAATGTGCATGCAAAATGTAATTGCATATGAACACATGACCTTTACACAGAGAAAACCAAAAACAAAGCACAAAACAAATATCCAGGATATTTGTTTTGTGCTTTGTTTTTGGTTTTCTCTGTGTAAAGGTCATGTGTTCATATTGTCATGTCGGACGCTGTTCACACCACAGTATCCGGCAGGCAGAGGTAGTTCCACCTCCAGCCACTATAGCCTCGGTGGCGCCGGCCTGATCTTCAGGCTCTCGGGGGTTAATCCTGCTGGAGACCAGGTTGGATGGTTAGTCACGCCCACGGTCTTTAAATAGTCATGCTGGCCTATGGGCGTCGCCGATTATAGCTTGTGTTTCATACCAAGTGGTTCCGGTCTGGAGTGGAGGTGTTCAAGAGAGAGAGATTCATATCTGGTGTCGTATGATCCGTCGTTATCCTTTCTCCTTCCCATATTTGTGTTTAGTTGTGCCCTGTTCACATTACTGTTTATTCCTGTGTGTGTGTGGCGCAGTGCAGTTTAAGTTCTCCCTGTCTGTCATTATTTGTGTGGGAGCTTTGGTGGTGACTTCTCACTGGGTGGAGGGTTAAGTGCAGGGCTGAGCAGGAGATAAGGAAAGGTCGGAGGCTCAGGCATTTGCACCTTCAGCAAAAACCCTGGGTTGAGGGTCAGACAGGGTTTCCCCTAGTAAAGGGACACCACAGGGGCCCCAGGTATTTCAGCCTTAGTTGAACTAAGCCCCCGTGACATTATAATCGGCCCACATTTTTTCAGGAGTCCATGGATCCATTAGATTCCATAACCCGCCAGTTGGCGGCGCTGTCCATACAGGTCTCCGAGTTGAATGGGGCAGTTCAGCAGCAGGGCCTGGTAGTA
Source organism: Dendrobates tinctorius (assembly GCF_039654945.1). Lineage (NCBI taxonomy): Eukaryota > Metazoa > Chordata > Amphibia > Anura > Dendrobatidae > Dendrobates > Dendrobates tinctorius. Next base: position 130,520 of record NW_027361806.1, read on the forward strand.
GCAAAGGTGCAAACGGCATCTGCAGGTATCGGTGCAGAGCCGAAGTTTCCGCTGCCAGAACGATTTTCAGGCGATCGCAGCAAATTTGTCGTATTTCGGGAGGCCTGCAAATTATACTTCCGCATGCGGCCAATATCCTCAGGTAATGAGGCCCAGCGAGTAGGGCTGGTGTTGTCATTACTGAGTGGTGACCCCCAAGCATGGGCATTTTCCTTACCACCTGACTCTGCTACATTTCATTCGGTCGATAATGTTTTTTCTGCCCTCGGGCTCATTTACGATGACCCTGACCGACTGGCTCTAGCGGAATCTAAAATCCGCGCCCTCCGCCAGGGGGAGCGCTTGGCAGAAGACTATTGTTCGGAATTTCGCCGCTGGGCTGTAGACACACAGTGGAATGACCCAGCACTGCGGAGCCAGTTTATTCATGGGGTATCAGGGAGGGTGAAACAAGCCCTCCTGATGTATGAGACTCCGGCATCATTGGAGTCTGCCATGAGTTTGGTGATACGTATTGATCGCCGTTTTCGTCAGGGGGCACAGGAGACGCTACCTCTGGGGGAAAACAGAGGTGCAGGTGTGGTTGAAGTAGATGAGTCCCCTGAACCTATGCAGATTGCTGGCGTGGCACAGGTTCAGCCTCGCGCTCCGGGAGTCCGGAAGTCCGGAGCATGTTTCTACTGTGGTAAAGGTGGTCATTATGTTAACGTTTGCCCGGTACTACCTAAGAGGGTCACACCGGCGGAAAACTGTTAAGCTCAGAGGGTATGGAGGAGACCCAACTGAGCGTATGCATATCCTCCATGATGGTATCTCAATGTATGCTCCCTGCCAAGGTTATTGTCGCCGGCAGAGAGCTACTTATATCAGTGTTTGTGGATAGCGGTTCCGCCACCAATCTCATAGATGAGGAGTTTGCACACACCGCCGGGTTTAAGATTGAAAAACTTCCTCACCCCATACAGGTGGTGACCATTAATGCTGTTCCCCTCCCTCAAGGGGAGATTACTGAGTTTGTGGCAGAGGTGAAACTCCACATTGGGGTCCTACATTCTGAGTCGGTTACATGTAGGGTCCTCCGTAATCTCCCAGCTCAAATGGTCCTGGGTTTTCCATGGCTGTCCAGGCACAACCCGGTAATTGATTGGAAAACTCAGGACATAGTACAATGGAGTGGTTTCTGCCAAGACAATTGCTTGGCCACATGTGTGTCCGCCGTGACGCCCAGCCTGCCGGAGGCTTTGCAGGATTTCGCGGATGTTTTCTCTGAGAAGGGTTGCTCAGAACTGCCTCCACATAGAGCCTATGACTGTGCTATTAGGTTAAAACCCGGGGCCAAATTACCTAAGGCCAGGATGTTTAATATTTCTGGTCCTGAGAGACAAGCTCTGAAAGACTACATCGCGGAGAGTCTGAGCAAAGGTCACATCCGGCCTTCGTCCTCGCCTGTAGCCGCAGGGTTTTTCTTCATTAAGAAGAAAGATGGGGGGTTACGCCCGTGTCTGGATTTCCGAGAGTTAAACCAGATTACTATCCGTGATCCCTACCCAATGCCGTTGATCCCGGATTTGTTCAACCAGGTAGCGGGGGCAAAATGGTTTTCCAAGCTGGACCTCAGGGGGGCGTATAACCTCATAAGGGTCCATCAGGGGGATGAGTGGAAGACGGCGTTTAACACTCCTGAGGGTCATTTTGAGAGTCTGGTTATGCCGTTTGGGTTGACCACCGCGCCTGCCGTTTTCCAACATTTTATTAATGATGTCTTTGCTCATGTCCTGGGGAGATTTGTGATTGTATACCTGGATGATATCCTCATTTATTCTAGCGATCGGGACACTCATTTGCAGCATGTTAGGCAGGTGTTACAGTTGCTCCGGGAGAACCAGCTCTATGCTAAGCTGGAAAAATGTTTATTTTTTGTCCAGGAGTTGCCCTTTTTGGGATATATTGTGTCCGCAGCTGGTTTTAAAATGGACACCGCTAAGGTGCAAGCGGTGTTGCAATGGGAGAGGCCGGAGAGTCTGAAAGCACTCCAGCGGTTCCTTGGGTTTGCGAATTATTATAGGAAATTTATAAAACACTTTTCGACTGTCGCCAAACCGCTCACGGACATGACAAAAAAGGGTGCCGATCTGGCGAACTGGCCTGAGGTGGCTATACGTGCATTTGAGCGTCTGAAGAATAGTTTTGCTTCAGCCCCCATTCTGGTGCAACCAGACGTGTCTAAACCTTTTGTGGTAGAGGTTGATGCGTCGGAGGTGGGAGTGGGGGCAGTACTGTCTCAAGGCTCGTCCTTGAGCGAGATGCATCCATGCGCCTACTTCTCCAAGAAGTTGTCGCCGGCCGAACGGAATTATGATATCGGCAACAGGGAGTTGTTGGCCATCAAACTGGCTTTTGAGGAATGGCGACACTTCTTGGAGGGGGCGGCTCACCAGGTCACAGTTATCACCGACCATAAGAATCTGCTCTACCTGGAGTCGGCCAAGCGTCTGTCTCCTAGGCAGGCTCGCTGGGCATTGTTTTTTACTCGTTTCAATTTTCTTGTGACGTACCGTCCCGGGGCTAAAAACACCAAGGCGGATGCTTTGTCTAGGTGTTTTCCGGGGGGAGAACCTCGGGAAGAGCCGGTACCCATCCTCCAGAAAGGGGTAGTGGTCTCGGCTCTCACGACTGAGGTAGAGGCGGAGATTGCCGAGGCCCAAGAGGAGGTACCACCAGGACTTCCCGCCAACAAATCATTTGTACCCCTGCATCTTCGGCCTAAGGTGTTGAAGGAACACCACGATTCGGTACTGGCTGGTCACCCAGGGGTGAAGGGCACCTTAGAGCTGGTATCGCGTCATTTCTGGTGGCCCAAAATCCGGCAGGACGTGGTCTCGTACGTGGCAGCTTGCATCACGTGCGCTAGGGCTAAGTCACCCCGAACCCGTCCTGCTGGCACGCTACAGCCTCTGGGGGTCAGAAATCTCCATGGATTTTATCACTGACTTGCCAGCCTCGGCAGGGAACACGGTCATCCTGGTGGTGGTTGACCGTTTTTCAAAGATGGCGCATTTTGTGGCGTTGTCCTCTTTGCCCAATGCTAAGACGTTGGCTCAGGTATTTGTGAAGGAGGTGGTCAGACTCCACGGAGTACCGTCTGACATAGTATCTGATAGGGGTACGCAATTTGTGGCGAGGTTTTGGAAAGCTTTTTGCTCAAGGTTGGGGATCAAGTTGTCACATTCAGCGGCGTTTCATCCACAGTCTAATGGACAAACTGAGCGCATGAACCAAAATCTAGAACAGTATTTACGATGCTTTGTGTCCGACAACCAGGAGGAGTGGTCTACTTTCCTTCCTCTGGCCGAATTCGCATTAAATAATCACCGCCAAGAGTCATCAGGAGAGTCTCCATTCTTTTGTGTGTACGGTCAACATCCTCAGTTTTGTACCTTACGTCAGGGTGACTCCGGGGGTGTCCCGGAGGAGGATCAGCTAGGAGCCCAATTGTCATCAGTCTGGAGGCGGGTGAAACAGCGTTTGTTGAGCATGAGTGCCAGGTACAAACGGGTGGCTGACAGTAGACGCGTGCCAGGTCCGGACCTGTGTGTGGGTGAATGGGTGTGGTTAGCTACGAAGAACATAAAACTCAAAATCCCTTCTTTAAAACTGGGTCCAAGGTTTATTGGGCCTTTTAGGATTTCTGCCATCATTAACCCAGTGGCTTATCGGTTGGAACTTCCCGCAGTGTACAAGATACACAACGTGTTTCACAGGGCTTTATTGAAAAAGGTGGTAGGCTCTGTGGACACAACGCCTATGCCACCTCCAGTCATGGTGGATGGCGAGTTAGAGTTCGAGGTCGCCAAGGTAGTGGACTCTCGAGTAGTACGCCGTACTCTTCAGTATTTGGTGCACTGGTGGGGGTATGGTCCAGAGGAGAGGTCTTGGGTTCCAGCCTCAGACATACATGCGGATCGGCTGGTCAGTTCTTTTCACCGTCGTCATCCGGACAAGCCGGGTCCTAGGAGTCTTGAGGGCCCTGGGGTCCCTCGTAGAAGACGGGGTACTGTCATGTCGGACGCTGTTCACACCACAGCATCCGGCAGGCAGAGGTAGTTCCACCTCCAGCCACTATAGCCTCGGTGGCGCCGGCCTGATCTTCAGGCTCTCGGGGGTTAATCCTGCTGGAGACCAGGTTGGATGGTTAGTCACGCCCACGGTCTTTAAATAGTCATGCTGGCCTATGGGCGTCGCCGATTATAGCTTGTGTTTCATACCAAGTGGTTCCGGTCTGGAGTGGAGGTGTTCAAGAGAGAGAGATTCATATCTGGTGTCGTATGATCCGTCGTTATCCTTTCTCCTTCCCATATTTGTGTTTAGTTGTGCCCTGTTCACATTACTGTTTATTCCTGTGTGTGTGCGGCGCAGTGCAGTTTAAGTTCTCCCTGTCTGTCATTATTTGTGTGGGAGCTTTGGTGGTGACTTCTCACTGGGTGGAGGGTGGAGGGTTAAGTGCAGGGCTGAGCAGGAGATAAGGAAAGGTCGGAGGCTCAGGCATTTGCACCTTCAGCAAAAACCCTGGGTTGAGGGTCAGACAGGGTTTCCCCTAGTAAAGGGACACCACAGGGGCCCCGGGTATTTCAGCCTTAGTTGAACTAAGCCCCCGTGACACATATGCAATTACATTTTGCATGCACATTAATTTACTTTTTCTGCTCAGACCCAGTTTCTCATTTGTTTCATTGTGCATTCTGTGCATATAAGGGTGTGACCGCCCTGTTTCTGAGTTGGAAAATCCATCCTGTCTGGCCTATACTATTACTGGTGGTTCAGTCCCTCTGTCCTTGTTCACATTTACGTCACTTGACAAGTGGAAAGATTTTAAATACAAGAGTTAGGACTGTCCCACAAGGGTTGCCGTGACGTGGCGGGATGGCTTCTACATTATTTTGATCAAAATTATGTTAACTAAATACCCTTATTATTACTACCTTCATGCAATTTTTGCAATATATTTTTTTACTTTTTTATTCCAGGATATTTGTTTTGTGCTTTGTTTTTGGTTTTCTCTGTGTAAAGGTCATGTGTTCATATGCAATTACATTTTGCATGCACATTAATTTACTTTTTCTGCTCAGACCCAGTTTCTCAACCATTAGGTGGTGCAGTATCATAATATGGTGCTCAGATAAGCGTTTGCCTCCAAAATCATGTGGAGATTTACGGAGATGTTCAATATCAGATTTGGCATTGTTTCAAAGGGAGAATAGTCATATACAAAGGGGAAAATAAGTATTTTATACACTGCCGATTTTGCAAGTTTTCCCACCTACAAAGAATGGAGAGATCTGTAATTTTTATCATAGGTACATTTCAACTGTTAGAGACAGAATCTAAAAATAAAATCCAGAAAATCCCATTGTATGTTTTTTAAATAATTAAATTGCATTTTAATTGCATTAAATGAGCATTTGATCACCTACCAACCAGCAAGAATTCTGGCTCTCACAGACCTGTTAGTTTTTTTTTAAGAAGCCTCTTACTCTGACCCATTACCTGTATTAATTGCACCTGTTTGAACTCGTTACTTGTATAATAGACACCTATCCACGCACTCAATCACACTCTAACCTCTCCACCATGGCCAAGAAGAAAGCGCTTTCTACGGACACCAGGGACAAAATCGTAGACCAGCACAAGGCTGGGATGGGCTACAGGACAAAGGGCAAGCATCTTGGTGAGAAGGAAACAACTGTTGGCACAATTATTAGAAAATGGAAGAAACACAATATGACTGCCAATCTTCCCCGATCTGGGACTCTATGTAAGATCTCGCGTCATGGGGTAAGGATGATTCTGAGAAAGGTTAGGAATTAGCCCAGAACTACACAGGAGGACCTGGTCAATGACCTGAAGAGAGCTGGGATCACAGTCTCAAACATTACCATTGGTAACACACCATGCCGCCATGGATTAAAATCCTGCAGGGCAAGCAAGGTCCTCCTGCTCACGCCACCACATGTCCAGGCCCATTTGAAGTTCGCCAATGACCATCTGGATGATCCAAAGGAGGCATGCGAGAAGGTCATGTGCTTAGATGAAACTAAAATAGAACTTTTGGGCATGTACTCCATTTGATGTATTTGGAGAAAGAAAAGGATGAGTACAACCCCAAGAACACTGTCCCAACCATGAAGCATGGTTGGGGAAATATAATATCATACTTTGAGGTGTTTTTCTGAAAAGGGTAAAGGACAGTTGCACTGTATTGGGAGTATGGATGGGGACATGTATCACAAGATTTTGGCCAACATTGAATATGGGCCGTGGCTGGGTATACCAGCATGAAAATGACTCAAAACACATAGCCAGGACAACTACAGAGTGCCTTAGTAAGAAACATTTCAAGGTCCAGGAGTGGCCTAGCTAGTTTCCAGACCTGAACCCAATAGAAAATGGAAGAAATACAAGATGACTGTCAATCTTTTTCAGTCTGGGGCTCCTTGCAAGACCTCGCCTCGTGCGTGGGGTAAGGATGAATCCAAGAAAGTTCCGGGCAAATTCCTGACCTACACGGGAGGACCTGGTCAATGTCCTGAAGAGAGCTGGGACCACAGTCTCAAACATTACTGTCAGTAACACACTATGCCGTCATAGATTAAAATCTTGCAGGACACGCAAGGTCACTCTGCTAACACCAGCACATGTCCAGGCCCATTTGAAGTTCATCAATGACCATCTGGATGATCCAGAGTAAGCATGGGAGAAGGTCATGTGGTCAGATGAAACCAAAATAGAACTTTTTGTTGTCAACTTCACTCACTTTAGGGGTACTTTTCTGCAAAGGGGACAGAACAACTGCCTCGTATTGAAGGGAGGATGGATGGGGTCATGAATTGCGAGATTTTGGCCAACAACCTCCTTCCCTCAGTAAGAGCATTGAAGATGAGTCATGGCTGTGTCTTCCAGAATGACATTGACCCAAAACAATCTGCCAGGACAACTAAGGAGTGACTCCGTAAGATGCATTTCAAGGTCCTGGAGTGACCTAGCCAGTCTCTGGACCTGAACCCAATAGAAAATCTTTGGAAGGAGCTGAAACTCAATGTTGCCCAGTGACAGCCCCGAAACTTGAAAGATCTGGAGAAGATCTATATGGAGGAGTGGGCCAAAATCCCTCCTGTGTGCAAGCTTGGTCAAGAACCAAATATTACGTTCTGTTTTTAAATTGTATTAAATACTTATTTCATGCATTAAAATGCAAATTAATTATGCAAAAATAACACAATGATTCTGTCTCTCACAGTTGAGGTATACATACGATAAAAATTACAGACCTCTCCATTCTTTGTAGGTGGGAAAATTAGCAAAATTGGCAGTGTATCAAATACTTATTTTTATCACTGTACTCTTCTAAGTATTAAGCAGCAGTCAGAGGCCTTGGCACTCCATGCACAGCCATTAAAGCATTTGTGCACATGGCTCTGCCATAAATCTAACACTATCTAGAAGAGTTTGGTGAATATCAGTGGCCTACCCATAATGGTGGCAGACCATGCAACTGCTATAAGGCAGAAAGCTGGAGCGGTCTGGTGCCAAACAGCCTGGAATCCGACTACTTCACTAAACATCTACCATATTTGTCCATCAGAAGTTGCGAGGATTTGAATGGAGTGGGCTCACATGCCAAGTCCAATTGATACCCACAGGGCGCTGTTTGCTTTATACAGCAGACACCCACCGGTAACTGTTGCAATTGGATCTAGCTTTGATCTCAGCAGTTTAACCTCTTAGATGCTGTGGTGAAAAGCGACCATGGCATTTAAGAAGGTGGATGGAAGAATACTATGTCACAACCATTAGGCCCCCCATGGGTGATCACGGGACCCCCATTAGATTATTTATTGGCTGCTGTTGGCCAATTTGGTCCCATATTTGGACAATCACTATGGGGTCTACTGATGAAAAAATTTGGAACTTTGAAACGAGTTGACTAATATACCGTATTCCTGGATACTGTCCTCTTGGAACAGTGACGGCATGGGAGGTGAATATAGGCTGTAGTATTTTATTGTGGCTGAACATTTAGTTTAAGAAGTGGTTGTCCTAGTAGTGTACAAACCCTTTAATACCGGAAGCACAGGATTAAGGCTAGTTTCACACTAGTGTTACAGGGCACAGCGCACGGCCGCCTCTAAGCCCTGCCCCCGGCCGCGCCCCCTCCGGTCAGTTCCTCCTCTGATCGCATGACGCTGCATGCGATCAGCGTACCCTATATTTAGCGTTGGGTACGCTAGTCGTGCGCTGGTATGATTTTGCTTGCGCTGCACCCAGTGCACAAAAACATTGTGTGTTTCATTTTTGTGCGCCGGGCGCAGCGCCAGCAAGATCATAAACCTAAATATAGGGTACGCTGATCGCATGCAGAGTCATGCGATCAGAGGAGGAACTGAGCAGAGGTGGCGCGGCCTTGGGCGGAGCTTATCGGCGGCCGTGCTCTGCGCCCTGTAACACTAGTGTGAAACTAGCCTAACTCATTTATTTCAATTCTGATGACACCTCTCACTGTGACCTTTTTTCAGACATACCGAAAAGTTTTCTTGGGAGTTTTTGAAAGTTTTTCAGTTTCACCCATCTCCCCAAAACTAGATAATAAATGAGCATCTCACCGACAGGCATGAGTCTAATTACCAGCATGGGATACGCAACATTTGAGCAGCTCACATTAATGCCGCAGAAGTTATGGCATTCAGTAGGGTCAACGCAGCCAATCTCATCTGCAAAGGGAACGTAAAGGAAGAATGTCATCGCAAAATGACTTCAAGCTTTCATGTTACGTATATTTTTTTTAACATTTCAGATTTTTTGTTTAATTCTTCATATGACTATCTTGATAAAAAAAAAGAAATTCTGCAGTTTTTACAGAGCTTCATAATGGGCTGATACTTCCTGTGCCATAAAAATTATTTCTCAGCAGTCATTGCATTATTATCACAGACAGGATTAAAGTGAAAGGTAACACATAAATGTGGATAACACACTATTCACCGCAAGTGCTGGTCACAGCTAGCCTTCTCCCCTTCCCTGCACAGTGACCTCTGCGCAGGTCACTGAGCATGCTCACAACACTCCCACAGAAGCCAATGAGTCAGTCAAAGCCTATTACTGTATATGGTCAATGTGGCTGCTTTCAAAAATAGAAAATAAGGAAAAAAAATAGGAAAAAAAACAATATTAACCTCTAGTTTTAATTATTTAAAATATAGGTGATAACATTCCCTATAAGAAAAGTAGGTGAACTTACCCACTTTTTTTATAAGACATGTTTCAGTCCGTTTGGCTTCTGAACAATAAATATGCATTATCAGTCCAACTTTATTGTGCCTTTATGGGATTAGCAAAAAGGGTACAAAGTGATCAAAACATCATACCGAATGTACCCCAACACAAAAAAGCAACTTTCACACAAGTTCATTAACCAAAACAATAAAAAAAAGTTATTGGTCTTGAAAAACTTTTAAAAACTTCAGAAATTTGCGAATTGGTTGTGTCCTGAGGGGTTAACAAGACATTAAATGAAAAACTTATAAAAGGTCTGTAAAGACAAGGGATGGTAACAGCAAACTCACCTGGATATAATGCTCTGCTGATCATTCCAGGAAGTACCACAAAAAACGTGGGCAGGATTTTCAAGTATCCCCCAACAATAGAGCCACCTTTGGCATGGGATAAATTCTTGGCGGCCAGAGACCTCTGCACAATAACCTGAAATATATTTCCCGCAGTCATTAATAGGAATCCATTCCGTAAACTGTGATTGATTTTGCATATTATTAAACAGATCTTTTAGACTTGATGGAACTGGTGTACTTACTTTGAAAATCAGTGACAAAATGGCTATATAATACGGGTATTAAAATGAGCATTTTATGTGTCCAGATAAAGAGTGAGAGCTCATCAATCTAACTGTATTCAGTCTCTGCCCTTCCAAACACCCATCTACCCTGACTGACAGCTGCAGCTTGTACCGAGCAGTGTGAGGTTACAGTGGCAACAGGGAGGAGGGACACTCAGGTGTTGTCAATCAAGCTAGGTAGGCGGAGATTCAGCAGCAGAACCAGGGAGAAGGGACATGTAGGTGCTGTCAATCAGGAGATGTTGATAATACCCCAACAAACATTCTTTTCTAAACTCATATATTTCTCACTTATAATGCAAAACTCTTTCCTTCCACCGCTCACTTCCACATCAGAGGTGGGCAGCTCTGATGATTTTATGACCCCAGACACCTGCCGAAACAGGTATCATGGATTCTTCATATTCTATGAAAATGACACATGTAAAGCTAGTTTCACACTAGCGTTTTTTTGCGCTGCGCCTCGTGCGCATACCAAACGCATGCAAAAAGAGCATCATGCGTTTGCTGTTTTTTTGCGCATGCGATTTAACCAGTTTGTCACCATGTTAACTCAAAAAAAGCATGTGATTTTAAACGCATGCGTGCGCATGTCCTAGCGCACGTGTGCATTCCTATAGACATGCTGTTTTTTTTGCGCATTTCGTGCGCTAACGAGCGCATGGGTTATTTTGAGACAGGTCGGACGGACCAAAAATGCCTAGGCGCACGCTACAAAAAACCGCATGCGCACGAAAACGCATACGAATGCGTGCATGCGCTAGACCATGTGCACCCATGTTAAAGATAGGGGAGCAATGCGCATGATAGCGCATGAGGCGCAGCGCTAAAAAACGCAAGTGTGAAACCAGCCTAAGATACCTGGTAATCATGCATGAATTTTGGTAGATGTGTGGTCATAACATAAGCAGCACTGCTCACCTCCAATACGGATATTATTGGTGCTGGAGAACCTCATTAAAACTGCTTTTGGGGCACATACCAGCCTAGGAACTGTCCCAATTCTCATACTCTGTAATTTTCCATCCACTCTTTCTCAGTGGGCAGTTCCTCTCCCATCAGCACTTTAGGTGCTGGAACTTCTCTTCCTCTCAGTTCCCAGTATGCATGAATTCTACTATTAGCTTGCCAAACCTGAAATAATTGTCCGCCTCTCTTTTATGCTCATATACAAGGCGACACGCAGAAAATCAGGAGCAGAGAGATAAAAACTCTCCTCCACTTGCTGTAATTCGCCTCGGTGTCTCGGTTCCTAGAGACTGATTACACTCAACAACAGGCAGTGGACAGCAAGTTCCACCAAAGTGAGACACCTAGTGGCCGGCACTTTGTAGTGAGATTTCAGAGAGATAAGACAACATCATTTTTAATTAATTTGATTTTCAAATTGTCTATTTATCATATTATCTATTACATGGAATCAAGCTGGAAGAAAATACAGAGAGTAGAATTTTTTTTTCTTGCATCACAATAGTAAAACTGTTAGATTTGCCTTATTCGACTTAAAAAAGTCATTATTAACTCTCATGGTATAATAATCACAACGTTACATTTTTAATTTGATGTCGTTTTTGGGGAAACTCTTCTTTTTGACTCACCTGGTCAGTACACCAAACCCAAGTGGCCAATATTGTCAGACCAAATATGAGTCCGGGCCAGGGCAAGTCTCCAGTGAGCGGGTCACGAAACATGTGAAAGGCGTCACTGCGGGGCAGGTGACATGTCGTGTTGGGTACCGTTACTTTTGGAATGGCTTGCATGTATTTCTCTTCCAGTCCTGGGTACCAGCCAATTTTGTCAAAAGCTGCAAAACGAATGCAAATATAAGGCGTGAAGCCACAGTGGCCAGTACAATTTATCCCTCATATCATAAGTCTTAGGCTATGTGCACACGCTGCGGATTGATCTGCGGAATTTTCTGCGCGGATTTGGCGAAATCCGCAGGTAGATCCGCAGGACAAAAGTCCTGCGGTTCATCTGCGGATTAGCCTGCGGTTTTTCCCTGCGGTTTCACACCTCATAAGGATAAGGTGTGAAACCGCTGCGGATTCCGCACAAACAATTGACATGCTGCGGATTGTAATCCGCGGCAAAACCGCGCGGAAAAATCCACAGCATCTGCACAGCGGTTTTTGTTTTGCATAGGCTAACATGGTACTGTACACCTCTGCGGAAACCGCTGCAGGTCCGCAGGGCCAAATCCGCTGCGGATCCGCAACTTGTGCACATAGCCTTATGCTCAGAATACAAAGACAGACAATGATGGAAAACTTACATATAAACATGAGGATGAAGGCTCCCACCACCATGATGACAGTTTGCAGGGTGTCAGTGTAGATAACAGCGGTGAGTCCACCTATTGAATGTAACATAGCATATTTTACCTTATGGCTATGTTCACACGCAACATTTTTTTTCGGCACAATTTTTTTTTTTTTTCAAATGAAAATTAAATGCTGATTTATACAGTACCTGAAAAAGCACTGAGATTTCAAAAACCTCATGCACACGTTCCTTTTTTTTTTTCCTGACCTAATTGCATTTTTTAAAATCTGCAGCACGTCACTTCTTTCAGCGTTTTTTTTTTCACCCACAAAAAGTAATGAGAAAGTGAAAACATGCAACAAACGTTTTTAGTGAAAAAAAAAAAATCTAACTTTTTTAAAATATGTTCCGTAGACAAAGCACATATGTAATCCGCACCACCCCCCCAAAAAACTGCAAAAAATGAATAAAAAGGCAGGGAAAAGCAATGCACGAAAAGACTACGAGATGGATGTATTGAACGCAGCTGTTTTACTGCCAAGAGAGCAAGTTTTGGCTGCAGAAAAAAAAAAATGCTGTGTGTGAACATAGCCTAAGTTACCTACTTCATCGCAATGTACATTTGCATGTTCTGGACCGGTAGGACGATGACTTATTATTACGTACGATTGGCTTTATTTATATTAATATTTTTTCAAATTGCTTTGAAATTTCTGCAAATTTTTTTCAGCACCTGCAAGTAGAGATGAGTGAATCAATTCTAAATTAATCGAATAGGCTACGAACCGTGACACTGACAACACCGCCACCTTCGTCGGCAGAGCCGTCCGCGGCACAAGTCTGACACTGCTTGGTGATAGAGGCAGCGGTGGTCAGAAGGTAACAATGCTGGGTTACTATGTAGCTCGGTGTATAATCTGCATGTGTTATGGGGATGATTGCTGTAAAGTTGTGTTCATACATTGCATTTTTTGCAGCATTTTTTTTTCTACAGGCAACATCTGCTCTCTTGGTAGTAAAAAAAGCTGCTTAAAAAAAAGTAGGTTTGGATGCATTTTTGCTGCATTTTTCAGGACTAGCAGTGTGGGGAGCACCATTTTGAAGCACCCCAAAAAAATTTTTTTAGCCCTAAATTTAGCATTTTCACAAGGGTAACAAGAGAAACTGCACCATACAATTTCGGTGCATGGCAGGCCTCAGAAAGGAAAGAGTGACGTTCTGGAACGCAGACTTTGATAGAATGGTCTGCAGGTGTCATGTCGCATTTGGAGAGACCCTGATGTGTCTAAACAATGGAAGCTCCCCACAAGTGACCCCATTGTGGAAGCTAGATCCTTCAAGGAATGTATCTAGATGTGTGGTGAGCACGTTGAAACCCTAGGTGCTTCACAGAGGTTTATAACGTTGAGCTGTAAAAATCAAAAAAAAAAAAATCAAAATTTTCTCACAAAAATGTTATTTTAGCCCCCAATTTTTTTACTTTCACAAGGGTAATAGACCCCAAAAATTGTTGTGCAATTTCTCCTGAGTACACACCGATACCTCGCATGTGCTCAAAAACTACTTTTGAGATACAGTACAAAGATCAGAAGGGAAGAAGGGTCATATTGAAGTTCAGATTTTGCTGGACTTTTTTGAGGGTGTCATGTCACATTGGCAGAGCCCCTGAGGTGCCAGAACAGCATAACACCCTGTAAGTGACCCCATTTTACAAACTACACTTCTCAATTAATTCATTTACGGGTGCCGTGATCATTGCACCACAGGGGTGTCGCAGAATTTTATACCAGTGGGCATGGAAAAAAAAATTACATTTTTACCCCCAAAATGTAGCTTTAGCCCCAGATTTTATATTTTCACAAGGGGAAATGGGCAAAAATGGCACCAAAATTTGTTCCACAATTTCTGCTGAATGTAGAAATACCCCAGTACTGCTTAGCTGCACGGCAAGGCTCGTGAGGCACAGAGCGCTACTTGCCTCCTGAAGCACAGATTTTCCTACAATAGCTTGCTAACTCCATATACAGGGTCCTTAAGTGTTAGAAAAGCAGAATTCCACTTCAAGTGACACCATTTTGGAAATTATACCCCTTTAGCAATTTATCTACAGGTGTAGTGATGTTTTTGACTCCATGGGTGTTTTCTAAAAGCAAGAAACAGTGGATGTTGCTGAGTGAAAATTGCAAACTGCCATTGTAGTGACCAGTACATTGTAGTGATCAGTGGATTGTAGTGACCAGCATGGTGTAGTGCTCAGCTCATGATTTTGGACACATGCACCCATAAATTAGGAGGGCTTTCATCTCTGTAGAAATGTCAAACATGTGGATGCTAAATGTGGTTTAGGCACACTGTGGGGCTCAGAAGGGAGGAGGCATTTAGATTTGGGAGCAGAGAATTTGCTGAATTTATTTTGGCGGGTGAGGAGCCATTTAGCTTTTCCAGAGCCTTTGTACTACCAGTAACGTGGAACCCCATACATGACAGACCTTAGCGAGGACTTGGATTTTTTGTGTATTTAGTTGAAGCATTTATTGGGAACATTTTACATAACGTTTTGGATCACAGTTATCCGGCGCTTCAAGTTGACCACTTACTTTACTATACCATTTACTATAATGAGGCAGCAAAGTTACTCTGGACTCTGGCCTCTGTTCAGTATTGTCCTTCTTTTCAGAGGTGCAAAAAACTGTTGCGGACTGCACTTTTACACACGTCTAAAAAGACGGACTCCGCTGCATCATAGGCTGCAAACGGTGTCCAGAATCCCTTTTTATAAGGAATCTTCCGTCAAAGGTTCCATCTCAATCACGTATTTCAGAGATTTACACAGAATCTGTGGTGTAAGCGCTCAGTGCAGAGTGCAGGATAAATGTGCCATGAGCCTTACTGCGATATTTGGGAAGAATGAGCAAATCAACAGTAGCTGAAGAATTGGTTTTATTTATTTTTTTATGCCATTACTTGCACTGTATAAGTGTTTAGACTACTTCATTTTTCGGCTCGGTGCGATTACAGTGATACTAGATTTATATCATGGTTTTATATTTGGCTGCTGTCACACACTAAAAAACGCTTTGCATTGCCATATTTTGAGGGCTATAATTTTTTCATATTTCTGCCGACACATGCCGAGAGTCATGTGAGGTCTTATTTTTTGTGAGACGAGTTGACTTTTTTATTGGTACCATTTTCGAGCACATGACATTTTTTTTTATCTCTTTCTATTTCTAAATGCTGAGAGAATTGACATGTTTTGACATGATTGTGTTTTTCCTATGGCCTGTTAGATCCTAGCATGTGACAGCGACTTGTTTCCGCATCGTTGGCGCTGACTCTCCCCGTATTGTGATGTCCTCAGTGCAAACATTGCGGTTTTTCAAACATCTGAGCAGGAATTAGGGTATGTGCACACGGTGCGGATTCTGCTGCGGATTCGCAGCGGTTTTGGCCCTGCGGGTCCGCAGCAGATTTAGTTGCGTTGTACGGTACCATTGTTTTCAATGGTAAACTGGAAAACGCTGTGCACATGCTGCGGATTTTTCCGCGCGGATTTGCTGCGGTTTACAATCCGCAGCATGTCAATTCTTTTGTGCAGAACCGCTGCGGTTTCACACTTCATCCATTATGAGGTGTGAAACCGCAGGGGAAAACCGCAGTCAAATCCGCAGATAAACCGCAGGACTTATCTGCGGATTTTACTACAAAATCCGCACCACCAAAAAACTACGTGTGCACATACCCTTACGGCACCATCCCTGTCCCTGTGTTGTGAGACATTGTTTGTCTGCGCCTCCGCTCCTATCATGACAGTTTGGACAAAGTGCATTTGTCTGATTATTACGCCATGATAACAAAATGCCAACAATTCAGAGGATGCCTGTGGTTTCTTTTTTTTTAACCCCTTGAATATTCTATAGCTATTTTTAATGACCTGATACAACCTGTTAGGAGTTAGTTTTGTTTTATTTTATAATGAAACAAGTTATATCTTTTATTAACACCATTACTATAAAACTTTTTATTTTTTTGCAGGATAAAGAAAAAAAAACAAATTCTGCCATTATTTTTGAGTTTTATGGTGTGATTAGAACGATTTGTTAATGTTATACTGCTGGTTCGTATGGATGTGGCAATGTAAAATTTATGTATTTTACAACTTTTTACAAAGTAAAATACTTAAAAAACTTTTATTTTTGTTTTAAGAGACACAACTTTTGTATTTTTTCATCAGCTGAGCTATGTATTTGTTGTATTACTGGACAAGACATTATTTTTATTGGAATGATTTTGGGTCACATACAACTCTTTTGATTGCTTTTTCGTTAGAATCAGGGAGAACAAAAACAGCAATTCTACCATTTTTTTAGGTTAAGGGGTAAATAACACATTCTTGCTGTTCAATACACTTTCAGCAATCAGATATTTTCTCTATTTATTATTATGTATACGTTTTTTCTATATTTTGCAACATTTTTGGTGTCAGTGAGGATTTGATAATGTGACTGCCTGATTGATGATACTACGATGTTGTGGTTTGTTATGCCTTTTAACCTCTTTCTTTTTAGTTTCCTTTCTTTAGTGCCATTATTAGGCCACTGACTGTCATGGAAAACCAATGGCACCCTGTTAACTCATCACTTGTTGTCATAAAGTAACAGCGGGAAGACCCTACCTGTAAGATAGGTGCACACGACAGGTTTCTCTCAGTCTGAGTAAAACGGTTCAATTATTGTCATCAGACTTTAATCAGAGCGGCATCAGTTTTTCTCAGACGTGGAGTGAAAAAAACGTCCCTAATGGGATTGGGATGGGAATAGAGCTGGAGTGGCAGAGGCTTCAGGTCTACCAATAGCTCTTCAGCCTCATTAATTAAAACTCTGATGTCTCAGTAATAGACGAATGGACTGGCCATGTAAAGGTATTGCTCTACTTGGCAATTAAAGAATTATGTGACCATATAAATAGTTTGAAGTGTGAAATCCTGCTGACAGATTTTGATTAAAGGGTTTTTCCACTACTCGAACAACCCCTTCTCAATCTGAATGCTTACCTCCTTTAAAATAAAAACACCTATACTCACCTCCCATGCCGGTGCTGTTCCAGCGGAGCTGACGCTGTTCCAGCGGTATCGGTACTCACGTTCCCAAGGCTCACGTCAGGTTGTTACGTCTTGCTAACTCTGCATTTAATCAGCACTGGCATCCCTGTGAGCGACATATCGAGTATCAACAGGAAGCCAGGGCCACTACAGCTCTCTGACTTCCTCCTGATGTTTGATTTGTCCAAAGGCGTGGACACTGAAGCCGGCGCTGATTGGGCGCAGAGTTCATGTGACATAACAACCTCACATGAGCCCCGGGAATGCGAGTTCTGACAACGCTGGAACGGCATCGGCACCGGAGGTGAGTATAGGTGTTTTTATTTTAATGGGTGCAAGCATTCAGATTGAGAACAGGTTGTCCGAGTGGTGGAAAAACCCTCTAAGCTACAATAACACTTTTCACATTTTCACATTTCTGGTGAATACATTTGGATAAATAATTTAGTTTAAAGTTAGTGGACAATCCCTTTTAAATTAAATAGTCCCTCTTGTAAAATAAAAGAATATATACTCACTTCCCGGTCTGGCGCTGTTCCATCACTGTCGACAATGGATCTCCTGGGTTTTGTGTGATCTTTTTTTGCCATGTCAACTCTGCAGCCAATCAGTGAACACAACTGGGCTGCTGTGCTCTCACTCCTTTCACTCATCCGACATTCGTCTAATGGAAGTAAGAGTGCAGCAGCCTAATAGCGGCAGCTGATTGGCTGCAGGGCTCACACGAACTCCGGTGGACTCAACGCCGACATCACCGGATCTGCTTCGGTGCAGAAAGTGAGTATATGATAATTCTATTAGGGGTACTACTTCATTTAAAAAGGGGATGTCCAGGTAGTAGTTTAGTAAATTCTTGTATTAACTGGGAAGTAACAATTCTGGAGAATTCTTTGGTAGAATTCTGGATTGTGACATTCCGCTATAATTCCTTCTGAAAATTTCTAGTAATCTTGAAGTTATGATTCCTATTGACAATGGGAGGAGGTGGCCCTTCACACCCTGACACTCACCAATCAGTGCCAAACAGTATCTGCTTATATAGTGACACATCCTAGTGACAATAGGAATGGTAACGCCCAGTTGTCAAGTTGTTATTAATTTCCAGGAAGGGAGAAAAAAATATTGAGGCCATTTCAAGAAGCAATACCCTTTTTGATGAAAAGAAGCATTCACCCAAATAGGCATGTCAGGAGACAGGAGGCTCCTCTTAAAGGGAATCTATCAGCAGGTTTTTGCTATGTAACCTGAGGACAGCATGCTGTAGGGGATAAAACACAGATTTCTATGATGTGTCACATGTTAGGCTGTGTGTTGTTGTTTACGTAAACTGAAGGTTTTATCACCTGGTGATTATCATTGTCTGGACTACAGAAACTACAGCAGCACATGCATACTAGTCCAACTCCGCCCCCTTCTTTGATAAGCAGCTCACTGTCTATAGATTATATACACAGAGAACTTGGTGTGGGTGGGGTTAGCTGTAGTGTGGGTGAGGTTAGCTGTGTCGAGGGTGGAGTTAGCTTTCTCAGCCCTGCTGCACTGCTAAATCTAAAAAATCTGATTCGGTCAGAACAGCTGCGCCCAGTAAACTAAGTGATAAATTGTTGGAACCAGGATCTCTTTGCATGCATTACGCTGCTCTCAGATGAGGCAGAAAAACTTGCTGACAGAGTCTCTTTGATAAAATATTACATTTTGAAACCCGACCATACAACCAGTAGTGATATAGAAAAGATCCATAAGGTAGGTACTTACCAGCGACCGTGTAAATGGCTGTGACTACTAGTAATATAACTGTGGCGAGGTAAATGTTCCAACCCAGAGAGACCTGGATGAAAAGAGCTCCAGAATAAATATCTGTCTGAACCAAAAAAGAGAAAATCAGAAAAAAAAAATATTAATGTTGCCATCAATCAATAAAAGCATAAAACAAAATGTATTCTGCATTTCTTATACTACACGACATTGCCATCATATTTCACTTGTAGAAGGAGGAAATCATTATCGACTTTTAAAAAGGCAGATTTATTACTTAATGGGGTTTTCCATTAATTTTACTCAGTTTAAAAATGAATCCATGGAGATCCTAATATAAAAAAAATAAAAAAATATATTCAACCCTGACCCTCCTCTATGCTGTTGTTGCTGCCATCCCCGGCTGGTCTCCTGGCTTCCTCTTCCAGCAGATCACATAAGTTGACTGGCTGCATCAGTTACGTTCTGTCCAAACTGGAAGGAAGTGCTAGAGACTATTCATTCCGGGTCAGACAGAATATCTCTGATGTAGCCAATCAGTGGGTCTCACCAGAAGAAGCCAAAAAAAACAACGGCTGATACAGATATCGATATGGAAGAATATGTGGAGTTGGCAGGAGAGTTTGCTTTTTTTTTATATCAAGACCATCATGTGCCTATTTTTAAACTAAGGAAGAATAGTGGACTATCCCTTTAAATTAAATTTCTCTGCTGGATTTCAAACGACAAATCATTTACATGTGCCTGTACACCTTTCAAATTCACATCCAGCAACATCTTCACACGACCAGTCCGTTCCTCCATTACTGAGAAATCAGCGTTTGAATTAATATGCAAATGAGATATAAAAATTATATGTAAATCTGAAGCCTCTGTCACTCCGGCTCTATCTCCCGCTCAGCAACACCTCCTCCTGCTTCACCTACAGCCCTCTATGCTGTGTGACTTCAGGTAAAATAGTCAACAGTTAAGTAGGAGGTGGCACTGTTGGGTGAGGAATAGAGCTGGAGTGACAAGAGGCTTCAGAACTACTTAATCGTTTGGATCGGAAAGGGTTAATTAATGATATTATTAATGTTTCTAATAATAATACTAGAAAAAGAAATTAAAGAGTAAGGTTATATTTACATGCAGTGTTTTTGATGTGTTTTATTACGAGTCAGTTAATAATAATAATAATAATAATAAATTTTATTTCTATAGCGCCGACATATTCCGCAGCACTTTACATTTCAGAGGGGATTTGTACAGACAATAGACATTACAGCATAACAATAATCACATAGATTATAACAGATACCAAGAGGAATGAGGGCCCTGCTCACAAGCTTACAATCTATGAGGAAAAAAGGGGAGACACGAAAGGTGGGTGGTAACAGTTGCCCTGATTGTATGGACCAGCCATAATGTTAAGTGTGTAACAGTACAGACACAGAGGACTAATGGATGCATAAAGCATGTGGGAACATGATGCGGGGAACCTGGTTATGGTAAAAAACTTTTGGCTCTGCCACATAGGGATAGTTAGGTTAATGTGTTGAGGCGATAGGCCAGTCTGAATAAATGCGTTTTCAGGGCACGCTTAAAATTGTGGGGATTGGGGACTAATCGTATTGACCTGGGAAGCGCATTCCAAAGAATTGGCGCAGCACGTGTATAGTCTTGAAGACAGGAGTGGGAGGTTCTGATTATTGAGGATGCTAACCTCAGGTCATCAGC
Organism: Dendrobates tinctorius; assembly: GCF_039654945.1. Lineage (NCBI taxonomy): Eukaryota > Metazoa > Chordata > Amphibia > Anura > Dendrobatidae > Dendrobates > Dendrobates tinctorius. The sequence goes on from NW_027361806.1 coordinate 151,264, forward strand.
AGAACGGAGGGCGCGGGTAGGATGGTATACTGAAATAAGGGAGGAGATGTAGGGTGGTGCTGAGCCATGGAGGGCTTTGTGGGTGAGGGTAATAAGTTTATACTGAATTCTGGAGTGGATGGGTAGCCAGTGTAATGACTGGCACAAGGTAGAGGCATCGGTGTAACGATTGGTGAGGAATATGATCCAGGCTGCAGAATTCAATACAGATTGGAGAGGTGAGAGTTTGGTAAGAGGGAGACCGATTAGAAGAGAGTTACAATAGTCGAGACGAGAATGAATAAGAGAAACAGTAAGAGTTTTTGCAGAGTCAAAAGTAAGAAAAGGTCGAATTCTAGAAATGTTTTTGAGGTGCAGATAACAAGAGCAAGCCAGTGATCGAATGTGGGGGGCAAAGGAAAGCTCAGAGTCAAGTATAACCCCAAGACAGCGGGCATGTTGCTGGGGAGTAATAGTGGAACCACACACGGAAATGGCAATGTCGGGTATAGGTACATTAGTAGAGGGAGGAAACACAAGGCGTTCAGTCTTTGACAGGTTCAGTTTCAGATATAGTGAGGACATGATGTTAGACACAGCATTTAGACAATTGCCGGTGTCAGCTAGTTTTAGTCACCAAAAAAAGCTTAAAAATGCATCGAAAATCGTGCAAAAAACAATATTGCGTTTTTTTACAGCATTTTTAAGTTTTTCACTATTTTCTTTAGGTGAAAAAAATGCTTCAAAAACGCTTTAAGAATTGACATGCTGCAGATTAAAAAAAATACTGTAGTTTTCCAATTCAGTCAGGAAAAAAAGACAAGTGTGTACATGAGATTTCTGAAACCTTGTAGATTTTGCTGGCACTGTAAAAAGCAGCTTTTAATATGCATAAAATAACACCGCAAAAAAAAATGCAAAAACACAATTTATGAACATAGCCTGAGCTTCACCAATCAAAAAGGAACTTTCCAGAAGGCTGCAAACTTACCGATATTTTAGTGACGATGTAGAGGATGAGTGATAGGACGGACATGTAAATCCGAATTCGGCGACCACCAAAACGTTTTTCCAAGTACTCAGGCATAGTGACTACTCCAGAGGCAAGGTATACAGGTACGAAGATCCATCCAAGGGCCACCAGCACCCAAGATGCCTTACACAAAATAATAGCGTTAAAACACTATGAATGATACAATGTATAGTGTTTGCAAATCACATGAGTTTCCTAATGTTCTTAAAACGTCTTTGCCATTCATTTTATGATTGGTTGTCATTGATCACCTAAGATAGCCCATGTGATGATTTACTAATTAGATGGTGTCTGTGTGTTGGCAGTGGATTAATCTCTGTACTGTCCAGCCATTCAAAGGTGAATAATATATTTATTCAGGAACAAATTTAACACAGCTTACAACTGGTAGAGCTTATAGCTTAGGATCTTAGCATCTTGCCTGTCAGCTTGCAAAGTGAAATTAAACTGTACTCCATCTACACACTCAGTGAGCAGGAATTTCCTGAGGTTTTTTTTTTGAACAATGTTTTACTTTCAATGTAACACTATTGCTGGAGACAGAAACTCATGCACTATGAAACAGTAGCAAATAGATGCAATAGACACAATAATGAACATTATTCCACTCAATAACAACTTATCACTATGTTAGTCCCATAATGGTTCTGAATTTTTCAGATTTGGCTCTTAAAAGTGGCTTTGTCATAACATTAGCTATCATAGTCTTGTAATAAATAAATTCAATAATGCATATTCCATGAAATGATGCAGGTGATGATGTTTAACATCAATGTGTCTGGTTCTCGCATTGATCTTCTCACTACATGCAAGTTTAAGGCATCCTTGGTTGTCTTCATAAATTACAGTCAGTTGAGTTGAAGGCTTACCAAGATTGAACAACAATGGGTTTAAACAAATGACCTCTTGACTTGAGTTGGCTGCGGACACATACTCTGCTTCTGTAGATGACAAGGCTACAGAAAACTGTTTTTTGCTAGACCAAGAAATTAAACTTTTTCCAAGCTTGTCGATTTACAATCACTAAAGTCACTGGCCCAGTCTGCATCCGATTTACAATCACTTAAGTCACCAGCCCAGTCTGCATCCACATTGCCTGTGAGTTTCAGATCTCCTGTTGCACATATCATTAAATGTATGTCTTGAGTCTCTTTCAAATATCCAAGAACTCTCTTAGCGGCTTTCCAGTCTTTTCGGCACGGGTTTTCCACATATCTGCAGAGAATTCCAATAGTTGCTGCAATATCCGGTCGAGTCTTAGTTGCTGTGTATAGAACCACTGCCACAACCACTGCCAAATACCAGCACTGCCTGTCTGTATTTCTCTTTAACAGATCATCTTCTCCTTCCAACTTTAAGTAAGATGGTTTCATTGGGGTTGATATATCTTTGACTTGTGACATTCCAAGCTGATTAATTTTTGCACTTTTTTTAGAAGAAAACTTCCATCTTCCCTTTTGACCTGGATTCCTAGATAATATGTCACATTTCCAACGTCTTTAGTTTCAAAACGCTGATTCCATGGAGCTTTACATGTGAAAAGGGGAAATATAGACAGGTACAATAAACATGTGCAAGACAAGGGACACACAAGTACAGAAGGAGAGAGGACCCTGCCCGCGAGGGCTCACAGTCCAGGGATGGGTGAGGATACACTAGGAGAGGGTAGAGCTGGTTGTGCAGTGGTTCAGTAGACTGAGGATCATTGCAGGCTGTAGGCTTGTCGGAACAGGTGGGTCTTCAAGTCCTTTTGAAGGTTTCCACTGGTGAGAGTCTGATGTGTTGGGGTAGAGAGTTCCAGAGTATGGGGGAAGCACGGGAGAAGTCTTGTATTCGGTTGTGAGAAGAAGAGATAAGGGAGGAGTAGAGAAGGCGATCTTGAGAGGATCGAAGCTTGCGTGTGGGTAGGTGTCGGGAGACCATGTCACAGATGTATGGAGGAGACAAGTTGTGGATGGCTTTTTATGTCATGGTTAGGGTTTTGAACTGGAGCCTCTGGGAAATAGGAAGCCAGTGAAGGGCCTGGCATAGGGGTGAGGCTGGGGAATAGCGGGGAGACAGGTGGATTAGTCGGGCAGCAGAGTGTAGGATGGACTGGAGTGGTGCAAGAGTGCTAGAGGGGAGGCCAGAGAGTATGAGGTTGCAGTAGTCGAGGCGGGAGATGATAAGGACGTGCGCTAGTGTTTTTCTGGTTTCATGGTTGAGGAATGCACAGATCCGGGAAATATTTTTGAGCTTGAGGCAGCAGGAGGAGGCAAAGACTTGGATATGTGGTATGAAAGAGAGGGCAGAGTCAAGGATCACCCCAAGGCACCGAGCGTGCGGGTCTGGGGAAAGCGAGCAGCCATTGACATTGATGGATAGGTCTGGTGGAGGGGTAGAGTGAGATGGGGGAAAGATGATGAATTCTGTTTTGTCCATGTTCAGTTTGAGAAAGCGAGCAGAAAAGAAGGCTGAGATAGCAGACAGACATTGTGGGATTTTGGTCAGTAGGGAGGTGAGGTCAGGTCCAGATAGGTAGATCTGCGTGTCATCGGCGTAGAGGTGATACTGAAAACCGTGCGATTCTATGAGCTGTCCCAGGCTGAAGGTGTAGACGGAGAAGAGTAGGGGTCCTAGTACTGAGCCTTAAGGAACACCAACAGATAGGGGGCGAGGTGAGGAGGTGGTGTGTGAAAGGGAGACACTAAATGTTCTGTCTGTTAGGTATGATGAGATCCAGGATAGGGCCAAGTCTGTGATGCCAAGAGATGAGAGAATCTGTAGCAGGAGGGAATGGTCCACGGTGTCGAAAGCAGAAGACAGGTCCAGGAGAAGGAGGACAGAGAAGTGTCGCTTGCTCTTGGCGGTTAGTAGGTCGTTAGTGACTTTAGTTTGGGCAGTTTCAGTTGAGTGATGCGGTCGGTTGATTGCTTTCTTGTCTCTGCAGTCAGCCTTTAGGTGTCCTGATTTCTTGCAGGCAAAACACTCACATGTTTCCTTCAAATGACTTTTATTTTTGGGTAGATCTTGGGTTTTTAAACCGGCGTCAGCTAGTGAAGCCATATTGGTTGTCAACTTTGACTTTTTATAGGGGTTGTCTCACATTAGCTTTTTAGGAACACATTGCTCCACAGCCTACTGGCTTCCTCCTTTGCTGGGGGTGGTATGCTCCAGCTTGATTGATAGTTTGGACCTTCGACATTGTCATGCTGGCAGGCTGATCTGTGTACCCTGCTCTGTGATGCAGCTAACTTTCTGTAGCATCGGAGAACTGAAGTTACACTCAACCTGCCCAAATCGGGAGCCTACATTGCCAATTTCTTTTTGTTTTTGCAAGCATTAAAAATAACTTTGGAATAACCCTTTAAATCAGAAAAACAAATCTCAAACTTAAAGTGGATCTGTCAGCAGATTTCATAATTCAAACAGCTTACATTAAATTTCCCAAACCCAATGAAGCCTGTGTGCTTACTTTGAAAATCCGTTTTAGAATAACTGTATAATCCTGATATGAAAGTGTGCATTTTAAAGGGGATGTCTGGGACTTTGTGAAAAACAAAAAATGTTCCTAATCACTAACAGGCAGGTAGCTACTACATACTTGCCTGTTGTGCCCGGTGACCGCTCCTGCCGGGGATTCAGCTGCCTCTGCTGAAGGTCACGTCGACAGAGTGACGGCTTCTTTTCCAACCTGCTCTGTTGACGGGGAGTGACTTCAGAAATCATTCTGATTGACAGTGTGCTCCCCCAGTTAGGCAGCGGGAATCTGGCTGTGTGAATCAGAATGACATCAGAAGTCTCGCCCTGTCAACAAAGCTGAGCGGAAAAGAAGCCTCCACTCTGTCGACGTGACGTCTGCAGAGGCAGCCGAATCACTGGCAGGAGCGGTCACTGTGTCAGTGAAGAATGGCACCAGGCACAGCAGGCAGATAGGTAGCAATTACCTGTCTGTAAGTGCTTAGGCACATTTTTTGTTTTTCACAAAATTCTGGATATCCCCTTTAATGAAAGGCTGGAAACCTAAAAGAATTATACAGCCATACTGACATGGATTTTCAAAGTAAGTATACCAGCTTCATCAGATTGAAGAAATCCATACAATATGTAATAAGTAATAACAGATTCTCTTTTGTCTGTTTTTAGTACAGTAATAATATTTTCTTACATTCCACTCAAAACCTCCCACTGCCAAACCTCCCGCAGCACCTGATCCCGCCATCCCAACGAAAAGACCACTGCCGACATTGCTGGACATTAAAGATGCTCCGATCTGTAAGAATAAGGATAAGGTGGTTATAAGGATTTGGAGGATTTAATTGAATCGATTTCCCTCCTCCTTGACAGAACAGTAATTAAGGGGGGATACAATGTAAACCTATTCAACAATGTCTTGTTTCAACTTGCTAAAATTCAACCTTTGAAAAGAAAATTTTTTTGGCCAATGTATTTAAATGGCAGCCGGTTCTCAAGCTTCAATATATTGACTATAGTTTTAGAATTTGCGGAGAAGCTAATAATAAATGATCACTATGATCTTCCAAATGTAGGGGTCATGATGACCTCATTAATTGCAGTAGCCCACACAGCGCTGTGGATGCGAGTGTGGCTGTTTTTGGTACTGCAGCTTCATCTAATTCAAGTGACTCGGACTGAGCTTTAGCTCTAGACATGGAAGCATATGGACATTACATTTGTGAGTTTGGGTACTGGAGTCATCACAATTGGTTGCCAATAAAAAAAATCCTCTCACCATGAAGTTAAAGCAAATGCATAAATAATTTAAAGGAAGGTGCACGGATATAGCGGGACCGGTATCCCAGACTGAAAAAGCATAAATAGATATAGAAAAATCCAGCACAAAAGAATATATATATTAAAAAAAGCAATTAATTTAAATACATTAAAAACATATAAGTGCATAAAAAAACACAAAAAAGGGGGATACCAAAAAATCTTACGTGTGTATAATTTTTTTTTATATAATTTTTTTTTCTTTTGTGCTGTCTTTTTCTATAATTATCTAAAATTGCTTGATCTCCTCTATGCACCTCTTCCAATATGGTGTACAGTCCAGTGCTGAAAATAATAAACTGGGAACTGCAAGATGCATCTGTTCAAAGACTTGGGCACCAAGACATGAGGAATGCAAGGTCTTGGTACCCAGCCCATCCGGACAGGTGACATCCCCTTCAGTTATGAGCCTTGTGTGACCCCAGAAGTAACTCACACCTTATGGTGGTTACGTCAGCAGTAAAGGATTCTTTGTTCTGATATTTGAATGCAGTCTTGGGATTAGTCCCCTGTAGAGATCATCAAATCTCCAGAAATTTATTATAGGGTGCAGTCAGATGGACGTATAAATCGGTAGGAGATCAGAATGCAGTGTACGGACTGGCTGTCGGCTCTCCCTACCTGAACGTGACAGCCGCATAGAAATACATGAAGCTATCACGATTGGGTGGGGAGAGCCACTGGCCAGTCTGTTCATTTGCATTACAATCTTGTTCCGGTTTATACAGCCATCTGAACAGGGCCGCCATCAGGGCATTACTGCCCTTACTACTGTATGTGGCACGGTGAACAGCAGTACAGAAGGGGGCCCGCAGGTCAGGGCCCTGACAGGTTGATTCACTTATGGGTCGAATAATTTTGGTCTGAATCAAAAGTACTTAAATTGCAATGAAAATAATTGTTTTATGCTCTGAAAACTCAAGCAAAAAATAATAACATACATTATCTATCCAATGGGCAGTCCTATTCAGTGATTGACAGTCTTCCGTGTAGGACTGTGCATTCACATATCGCTGTCAGTCACCAGTAACACTGCCCACTGGACTCATGCATGCAAACACTAGAGATTTCAATGAATAGAATAAAAATAATGCTGAATCTTTTCACAGAAACCCATATAGTGTTCTGCTCAGCTTCTCATGCCATCCACAGATCGGACTGCATCTACAATGTCACCGGTTCCCTTTAAAAAACAGTGCCACACCTGTCCACATGTGGTATTGCAGCTGAGCCCTAATTTTTTTTGTAAGAAAGCAACCCTATTTTTTTTTTTTTTAAATCCTGGACAACTGTAATCCTCTTAGGAAAAGATCAATGAAGACATAAAGCTAAAACTTCCCTTTTGTACCTGTCGAGATCACACTTCTTTTGTAAGTGTAAATTAGAGCTCAAAGCTACAGATCCCGGTCCCAATATCTGACATTCTATAATCTTTAATAAAAAGTTACTGTTCCATGTGACATTGTCGCTTTTGTTGCGTTCTTCTGCATAGTTAGTCTGAGACAATGATGGGAAAGCTCCGCATCACGCTTTGGTGCCCATGGATGTAACGAGACTGTATTAGATTTATTTGACTCTTAAGTAATAAGTCTAAGGATTAAGACTTGAGCGGGAACTTGACCAAGAATAAAATAGTAATATATTGTTTAGTAACTAGCAGCGCTTTGTATTTATAGTATCAGAGTACTGCATTAATAACATGTGTTGTACCAAACCCCATACCAGGAATAATCCATAATGCAATATATGTGTGTGATAAAAATTTATCTTCTATATCTGGAAAACATCTATTAAAAAGTTTTGAAAAGTTGACTTATTAATAGGGATGAGCGAGCACTAAAAGGCTCAGATTATAGTTACTCGAACCAAGCAATTCCTAATACTCGGATGCTCATTTCGAGCAACGAGTACAATTGCAGTCATTGCGAAATCCAAGCATTTTCCTGGCAAACTTAACAAGTGAAAATGTTGAAATGGATAATAATAATTTAAGTAAACAAAAATTTAAATTTTTATTATTTTTATTGCATTTTTATAAAAAATTGATGTTATTGTGTAATTTATAAAGGAAGCAAGAATTGCAAAAAATTAAGATGGGAGAGGGGCTCAGATACACCCTGAGTGCACACCTGTCACTTCTTCAGACTCTAACTCCTCTCTGACAAACTTCAGGAAGCAGGTTATAATGAGGATAACATAATTTTACCTCTATATACCGTATATACTGGTGTATAAGCCGACCCGTGTATAAGCTGACCCCCCTAATTTTGTCACCAAAAACTGGGAAAACTTATTGACTCGCGTATAAGCCTAGGGTGCACATTGAGTGGCCCCAGATAATGCTGCACAGTGAGTGGCCCCAGGTAATGCTGCATGAGTGAGTGGCCCCAGATAATGCTGCACAGTGAGTGGCCCCTTATAATGCTGCACAGTGAATGGCCCCTTATAATGCTGCACAGTGAATGGCCCCAGATAATGCTGCACGGTGAGTGGCTCCATATAATGCTGCACAGTGTGTGGCCCCAGATAATGCTGCACAGTGAATGGCCCCAGATAATGCTGCACAGTGATTGGCCCCAGATAATGCTGCACAGTGTGTGGCCCCAGATAATGCTGCACAGTGAGTGGCCCCTTATAATGCTGCACAGTGAATAGCCCCATATAATGCTGCACAGTGAGTGGCCCCAGATAATGCTGCACAGTGAGTGGCACCAGATAATGCTGCACAGTGTGTGGCCCCAGTTATGCTGCACAGTGAGTGGCCCCAGATAATGCTGCACAGTGTGTGGCCCCAGTTATGCTGCACAATGAGTGGCCCAAGTTATGCTGCACAGTGTGTGGCCCCAGATAATGCTGCACAGTGTGCTGTGGCCCCAGTTATGCTGCATAGTGAGTGGCCCCTTTTAATGCTGCACAGTGAATAGCCCCAGATAGTGCTGCACAGTGAGTGGCCCCAGATAATGCTGCACAGTGTGTGGCCCCAGATAATGCTGCACAGTGTGTGGCCCCAGATAATGCTGCACAGTGATTGGCCCCAGATAATGCTGCACGGTGAGTGGCCCCTTATAATGCTGCACAGTGAATGGCCCCAGATAATGCTGCACAGTGAGTGGCCCCAGATAATGCTGCACAGTGTGTGGCCCCAGTTATGCTGCACAGTGAGTGGCCCCAGATAATGCTGCACAGTGAGTGGCCCCAGATAGTGCTGCACAGTGATTGGCCCCAGATAATGCTGCACGGTGAGTGGCCCCCTATAATGCTGCACAGTGAATGGCCCCAGATAATGCTGCACAGTGAGTGGCCCCAGTTATGCTGCACAGTGTGTGGCCCCAGTTATCGCTGCACAGTGAATGGCCCCAGATAGTGCTGCACAGTGATTGGCCCCAGATAATGCTGCACAGTGAGTGGCCCCTTATAATGCTGCACAGTGAATGGCCCCAGATAATGCTGCACAGTGAGTGGCCCCAGTTATGCTGCACAGTGTGTGGCCCCAGTTATCGCTGCACAGTGAGTGGCCCCATCATGTTGCTACTGCTGCCGCTGCCTCCATTACAAAAAAAACAAAAAACTGTATACTCTCCTCCATCTTTGCCCCCTGCTCATCAGCGTTGCTGGCTCTGCAGTGGCTGTGCAGGCAGAGGGCGCAATCTCGCCCTCTAACCTGAATGTCACTGCAGAGGACGCAAGACAGCAGAGCGACGCGCAGGAACAGGTGAATATGCTTCCCCCCGTTCATACTCACCCGGTCCTGGCGCATGTCTCTGCAGCGCAGCCCCCCTGTTTGTTCCATGTTCTTGGTGCTGCTCTTTCTTCCTGCTTCAGCGGTCACATGGTACCACTCATTAAACTCATGTATATGCTCATATTCATGAGTTTAATGAGCGGTACCACGTAACCACTGAAGCAGGAAGAAAGAGCAGCGCCAAGAACATGGAACAAGCAAGGGGGCTGCATAGAAGGGTGAGTATGATCTCTGACACCCCCGCTCCCCCTCCCCCGCCGATCCCCCCGGTATGTGACTCACGTATAAGCCGAGAGGGGGACTTTCAGCCCAAAAAATGGGTTGAAAATCTTGGCTTATACGCGAGTATATGCCGTAAGTCACTGATGCGACCACACTTAGAATACTGTGTACAGCTATGTTCTCCGGTGTATAAGGCCTGCTTCACACTTCCGTTTTTTGACGTCAGTCAGAATCCGCCAATTTTTGAAAAAAACGGATCAACCAAAAAAAGGGGCGGATTCGATTTTTTTCCCCATAGACTTACGTTAGCAGCGGATCTTGACTGATGCTCGTCCGTCCCACCTGTTTTTTGACAGATCTGTCAAAATTTTAGCATCTCCCGGGCGGATGAGATGGACTATGCAACGTTTTTTTTTGCTTGACGGTCCGCTATTTTGAAGTGCGCATGCCCGGAAGCTTTGCTCCGGGAACCTTTTAACCATGTAATGGCGTTCCGGGATCGCTGAAAATTCGCTCTCTCTCTCTCTCTCTCCAGCACTTTGCATCTTCGGCGGATCCGACCAAAATAGCGGCCGCTGACATCCGTATGTCACATAACGGAGGCGGATCCGTTACTTTTCGTTTTTGGCGGATGTCAGCTGACCGCCAACAACGGAAATGTGAAACAGGTCTTAGAAACACAGAGCTGAACTGGAGCGGGTGCAGAGAAGAGTGACCAAGGTTATTAGGGAACTGGGGGGGTCTGCAATATGAAGACAGGTTATTACACTTTGGGTTATTTAGTTTGGAAAAACAAAGGCTTAGGGGTGATCTTATTACAATGTATAAATATATGCGGGGACAGTACCAAGACCTTTCTAATGATCTTTTTACTCTTAGACCTGTGACGGGGACAAGGGGGCATCCTCTACGTCTGGAGGAAAGAAAGTTTAGGCATACTCACAGATGCGGATTCTTTACTGTAAGAGCAGTGAGACTATGGAACTCTCTGCCGTATGATGTTGTAATGAGTGATTCCCTACTAAAATTTAAGACGGGTCTGGATGCCTTTCTTGAAAAGTATAATATTACAGGTTATATACACTAGTTTCCTTGATATTGCGATGATCCAGGGAGCTAGTCTGATTGCCGTATGTGGAGTCGGGAAGGAATTTTTCCCCCATGTGAAGCTTACTGCTTGCCACATTTTTTTTTTTTCCTTCCTCTGGATCAACATGTTAGGGCAAGTTAGGATAGGATATGGGTTGAACTAGATGGACTTAAAGTCTTCCTTCAACTTTAATAACTACGTTACTATGTTACTATGTAGTCCGGTGTCTCTGACAGGATGATGTGGGATATTAGGGGTAGTAGTCCAGCGGCTGTGACGGGATGATGTGGGATATTAGTGGTAGTTGTCCGGTGGCTATGGCTGACGGGATGATGTGGGATATTAGGGGTAGTAGTCCGGTGGCTCTGGCTGATGGGATGATGTGAGATATTAGGGGTAGTAGTCCGGTGGCTCTGGCTGACGGGATGATGTGGGATATTAGGGGTAGTAGTCCGGTGGCTATGGCTGATGGGATGATGTGGGATATTAGGGGTAGTAGTCCGGTGGCTCTGGCTGACGGGATGATGTGGGATATTAGGGGTAGTAGTCCGGTGGCTCTGGCTGACGGGATGATGTGGGATATTAGGGGTAGTAGTCCGGTGGCTCTGGCTGACGGGATGATGTGGGATATTAGGGGTAGTAGTCCAGTGGCTCTGGCTGATGGGATGATGTGGGATATTAGGGGTAGTAGTCCGGTGGCTCTGGCTGATGGGATGATGTGGGATATTAGGGGTAGTAGTCCGGTGGCTCTGGCTGACGGGATGATGTGGGATATTAGGGGAAGTAGTCCGGTGGCTCTGACAGGATGATGTGGGATATTAGTGGTAGTAGTCCGGTGGCTATGGCTGACGGGATGATGTGGGATATTAGGGGTAGTAGTCCGGTGGCTCTGGCTGATGGGATGATGCGAGATATTAGGGGTAGTAGTCCGGTAGCTCTGGCTGATGGGATGATGTGGGATATTAGGGGTAGTAGTCCGGTGGCTCTGGCTGATGGGATGATGTGGGATATTAGGGGTAGTAGTCCGGTGGCTCTGGCTGACGGGATGATGTGGGATATTAGGGGAAGTAGTCCGGTGGCTCTGGCTGACAGGATGATGTGGGATATTAGGGGTAGTAGTCCGGTGGCTCTGGCTGATGGGATGATGTGGGATATTAGGGGTAGTAGTCCGGTGGCTCTGGCTGATGGGATGATGTGGGATATTAGGGGTAGTAGTCCGGTGGCTCTGGCTGACGGGATGATGTGGGATATTAGGGGAAGTAGTCCGGTGGCTCTGACAGGATGATGTGGGATATTAGTGGTAGTAGTCCGGTGACTCTGGCTGACGGGATGATGTGGGATATTAGGGGTAGTAGTCCGGTGGCTCTGGCTGACGGGATGATGTGAGATATTAGGGGTAGTAGTCCGGTGGCTCTGGCTGACGGGATGATGTGGGATATTAGGGGTAGTAGTCCGGTGACTCTGGCTGACGGGATGATGTGGGATATTAGTGGTAGTAGTCCGGTGACTCTGGCTGACGGGATGATGTGGGATATTAGGGGTAGTAGTCCGGTGACTCTGGCTGACGGGATGATGTGGGATATTAGGGGTAGTAGTCCGGTGGCTCTGGCTGACGGGATGATGTGGGATATTAGTGGTAGTAGTCCGGTGGCTATGACTGACGGGATGATGTGGGATATTAGGGGTAGTAGTCCGGTGGCTCTGGCTGACAGGATGATGTGAGATATTAGGGGTAGTAGTCCGGTAGCTCTGGCTGACAGGATGATGTGAGATATTAGGGGTAGTAGTCCGGTGGCTCTGGCTGATGGGATGATGTGGGATATTAGGGGTAGTAGTCCGGTGGCTCTGGCTGATGGGATGATGTGGGATATTAGGGGTAGTAGTCCGGTGGCTCTGGCTGACGGGATGATGTGGGATATTAGGGGAAGTAGTCCGGTGGCTCTGACAGGATGATGTGGGATATTAGTGGTAGTAGTCCGGTGACTCTGGCTGACGGGATGATGTGGGATATTAGGGGTAGTAGTCCGGTGGCTCTGGCTGACGGGATGATGTGAGATATTAGGGGTAGTAGTCCGGTGGCTCTGGCTGACGGGATGATGTGGGATATTAGGGGTAGTAGTCCGGTGACTCTGGCTGACGGGATGATGTGGGATATTAGTGGTAGTAGTCCGGTGACTCTGGCTGACGGGATGATGTGGGATATTAGTGGTAGTAGTCCGGTGACTCTGGCTGATGGGATGATGTGGGATATTAGGGGTAGTAGTCCGGTGGCTCTGGCTGATGGGATGATGTGAGATATTAGGGGTAGTAGTCCGGTGGCTCTGGCTGACGGGATGATGTGGGATATTAGGGGTAGTAGTCCGGTGGCTCTGGCTGACGGGATGATGTGGGATATTAGGGGTAGTAGTCCGGTGGCTCTGACGGGATGATGTGGGATATTAGGGGTAGTAGTCTGGTGGCTCTGGTTGATGGGATGATGTGAGATATTAGGGGTAGTAGTCCGGTGGCTCTGGCTGATGGGATGATGTGAGATATTAGGGGTAGTAGTCCGGTGGCTCTGGCTGACGGGATGATGTGGGATATTAGGGATAGTAGTCCTGTGGCTCTGGCTGACGGGATGATGTGGGATATTATAGTGAATGCAGCTATGTGGAGTGGGTGGGGCTATATATATATATAGATATAATCATTATAATTTGTTATAACTAACTAGTTACTATGCCCAGACAACGTCGGGCTTGTCAGCTAGTACATTATAATATCTTACATTATCACATTACATAGGCAAACATCTTACACTTCACATGACACAAGATGTACACAAGATGCAGGAGATTATTTAGATTACACATCACGTTATACACAGCACTGATGCCTTCAAGGGGGGAGCAGGGCAATATGTACATCTCCTTACAATAGCAAAGAGAAAAAAATGCAAATAAGAAACAGATTTATCCTTTTCTTTTTTTTTTAAAGATAGCAAAAAAAATGATTAAATTAAGTGCTTAAAGGGGCTGTCACACTCTCTTAAATGGGCACCATTGCAAATGCTTGTAACAAGCAACTTGGCAAATTACATCTTATTAAAAATCCTTTCCATTCTCAAGAACGGAGTGAGTTTTAATTCTTTTGTGCATTGCCCATTGCCTAGGTTACCGACCACCTTTGCAGTAGTCAGATTCCTACGCCCGTAGTGCAGCTGGCCGGGCACAGAATCTGGCTAGCCTTAATGCCCATGTGCTTCTCTAATGTTGCAGAAGCCAATATGTTTGTGATTGCAGCCTGGGAGAGAGCTCAGTTGGGACCAGTGGTTCAGCCATGTCGCTGGTGACAGCTGTCAATCATCAGGATGCAGTGTGCTCCTGAAGATAGAAGATGTAACAACTCCTTTAACAGATTAACTGTATCAAGGAAACATGAACATGAATATAGGTCATGATGATTATAAGTACTGTATATCAATCCTTACAGGCCACCAGGTCATTGATCTCCCAGCCAGGAAATATCCTCCTACTGTTCCCCGACTTGCACGGACAGAAGACTGAAAAACATGAAAAAATTGGTTAGTGTATTATTAGGGCTCATTTAGATGTCAGTGTTTCTCGTACAAGTTCTATCATGCTTTTCACAGAAGATCTCGCACCTATAGTTTGTGGAGTTGTTCATACGTCAGTGTATTTTTGCAAATGAGTGGTCTGCACCAAAACTCAGAGACTTATCTGATTTTGATCTGTGCCTTGTATCAAACTCACCAATGCAAGTCTGTGGGTCCATGAAAAAATCGGAAAGCACTTGGATGCATATCCGACTGCTGTCCATTTTTCACTGTTTTCTAGAAGAAGTTGGAGAAAGCCCCTTCCTTATTTTTTGTGATATAACTTTGAAGGTAAAAACTGCCACAATGAGAAAGCACTGATAAAACACTCATGAAAATCTGATCCAAAACACTGATGAAATTGGTTTCTTTTTTCCGTACGTGTAAGGGGGTATTTAACCCCTTCACCCCCAAGGGTGGTTTGCACGTTCATGACCGGGCCAATTTTTACAATTCTGACCACTGTCCCTTTATGAGGTCATAACTCTGGAACGCTTCTATGGATCCCGGTGATTCTGACTCTATGTTTTCTCATAACATATTGTACTTCATGATAGTGGTAAAATTTCATTCAAATAACTTGTGTTTATTTGTGAAAAAAATGGAAATTTGGCGAAAATTTTGAAAATTTCGCAATTTTCCAACTTTGAATTTTTATGCCCTTAAATCACAGAGATATGGCACACAAAAAACTTGATAAGTAACATTTCCCACATGTTTACTTTACATCAGCACAATTTTGCAACCAAAAATTTTTTTTGTTAGGAAGTTATAAGGGTTAAAAATTGACCAGCGATTTCTCATTTTTGCAACACCATTTTATTTTTACGGACCACATCACATTTGAAGCCACTTTGAGGGGTCTATATGATAGAAAATACCCAAAAGTGACACCATTCTAAAAACTGCACCCCTTAAGGTGCTCAAAACCACATTCAAGAAATTTATTAACCCTTTAGGTGCGTCACAGGAATTTTTTGAATATTTTTTAAAAAAATGAATATCTAACTTTTTTTCACAAAAAAAATACTTCAGGTTCAATTTTTTTTATTTTACCAAGGGTAACAAGACAAATTAGACTGCAAAAGTTATTGTGCAATTTGTCCTGAGTACGCTGATACCTGATATGTTGGGGGGAACCACTGTTTCAGCGCATGGCAGAGCTCAGAAGGGAAGGAGCGCTGTTTTACTTTTTCAATGCAAAATTGGCTGGAATTCAGATCGGACGCCATGTCACGTTTGGAGAGCCCCTGATGTACCTAAACAGTGGAAACCCCCCACAAGTGACCCCATTTTCGAAACTAGACCCCCCCAAGGAACTTATCTAGATATGTGGTGAGAACTTGGAACCCACAAGGGCTTCACAGAAGTTTATAACGTACAGCGGTACAATTAAAAAATCATATTTTTTCCACAAAAATGATCTTTTCACCCCCAATTTTTATTTTCCCAAGGGTAACAGGACCCTAAAAGTTATTGTGCCATTTGTCCTGAGTACGCTGATACCCCACATGTGGGGGTAAACCACTATTTGGGTGCATGGCAGAGCTCGGAAGGGAAGCAGCACCATTTGACGTTTTTGGCTGGAATTGAGATCTGACACCATGTCGTGTTTGGAAAGCCCCTGATGTACCAAAACAGTGGAAACCCCCCCACAAATAACACCATTTTGGAAACTAGACCCCCAAGGAACTTATCTAGATGTGTGGTGAGCACTTTGACCCCTCCAGTGCTTCACAGAAGTTTATAACGCCCGGGCGTGAAAATAAAAAATTCGTATTTTTTCCACAAACATGATCTTTTAGTCACCAATTTTTTTATTTTCCCAAGGGTACCAGGAGAAATTGGACCCCAAAGCTGTTGTCCAATTTGTCCTGAGTACGCTGATACCCCATATGTGGGAGAAAACTACTGTATGGGCACATGTCGGGGCTCGGAAGGGAAGTAGTGACGTTTTGGAATGCAGACTTTGATGGAATGGTCTGCGGGTGTCATGTGCGTTTGGAGAGCCCCTGATCTACCTAAACAGTGGAAACCCCCCACAAATGACCCCATTTTGGAAACTAGATCCCCTAAGGAACTTATTTAGATGTGTGGTTAGCACTTTGAACCCCCAAGGGCTTCACAGAAGTTTAAAATGCCCGGGCATGAAAATAAAAAAATCATATTTTTTCCACAAACATGATCAATTAGTCCCCAATTTTTTTATTTTCCCAAGGGTAACAGGAGAAATTGAACCCCAAAATTTGTTGTCCAATTTGTCATGAGTACGCTGACACCCCATTTGTGGGAGAAAACTACTGTATGGGCACACGTCGGGGCTCGGAAGGGAAGTAGTGACGTTTTGGAATGCAGACTTTGATGGAATGGTCTGCGGGTGTCATGTTGCCTTTGGAGAGCCCCTAATGTACCTAAACAGAAGAAAACCCCCACAAATGACCCCATTTTGGAAACTAGACCCCCTAAGTAACTTATCTAGATGTGTGGTTAGCACTTTGAACCCCCAAGGGCTTCACAGAAGTTTATAATGCCCGGGCATGAAAATAAAAAAATAGTATTTTTTCCACAAACATGATATTTTTGCCCCCAATTTTTTATTTTCCTAACGGTAACAGGAGAAATTGGACCCCAAAAGTTGTTTTGCAATTTGTCCTGAGTAGGCTGATACCCCATATGTGGGGATAAAACACTGTTTGGGCGCATGGCAGAGCTTGGAAGGGAAGGAGCACCATTTGACTTTTTCAGCTCAGAATTGGCTGGAATTGAGATCAGACGCCATGTTGCATTTGGAGAGCACCTGCTGTGCCCAAACAGTGGAAACCCCCAATTCTAACTCCAACCCTAACGCCAACACACCCTTAACCCTAATCTCAGCCCTAGCCCTAACCCTAGCCCTAGCCCTAACCCTAACCCTGGCCCTAACCCTAGCCCTAGCTCTAACCCTAGCTCTAACCCTAGCCCTAACCCTAGCCCTAGCCCTAACCCTAGCCCTAGCCCTAACCCTAGCCCTAGCCCTAACCCTAATGGGAAAATGGAAATAAATACATTTTCTTTTAATTTTATTATTTTTCCCTTACTAAGGGGGTGATAACGGGGGGTTTGATTTACTATTTATGGCGGTTTTTATGTTTGGCGGCTGTCGCACGCTAAAAGACGCTTTTTATTGTAAAAATAGTTTTTGCATCACCACATATTGAGAGCTATAATTTTTCCGTATTTTAACTCACTGAGTCATACGAGGTCTTATTTTTTGCGGGACGAGTTGACGTTTTTATTGGTACCATTTTCGGGCACGTGACATTTTTTGATCACTTTTTATTCCGATTTTTGGGACGCAGAATGAACAAAAACCAGCGTTTCATGAATATCTTTTGGGGGGGTGCGTTTACACCGTTCCGCGTGCAGTAAAATTGATAAAGCGGTTTTATTCTTCGGGTCAGTACGGTTACAGCGATACCTCATTTAGGTCGTTTTTTTATGTTTTGTCGGTTTTATGCAATGAAAACTATTTTATATAAAAAATAGCTATTTTTGCATCGCTTTATTCTGCAAACTATAACTTTTTTATTTTTTCACTGACAATGCTGTATGGACACTCGTCTTTTGCGGTACCATGGCTATTTATATGCGTCTTTTTGATCGCGCGTTATTGCACTTTTTGTTTGGCGGTATGATAATAAATCATTATTTTTTGCTTCGTTTTTTATTTTTATTTTTTAAGGGGTTCGCTAAAGGGGTTAACTAATGGGATAGTTTTATAGGGCAGGTCGTTACGGACGCGGCGATACCTAATATGTGTACTTTTATTGTTTTTTTTTTATTTAAAAAAAATGGATTTATTGGGGGAATATTTTTTTTTTTTTCTAATTTATTTGGCGATTTTTTAAAAATTATTTTAACACTTTTTTTTTACTTTATTACATAGTCCCAGGTGGGACATCACTGTCCTGTGACAGATCGCTGATCTGTCACATCACAGATCACTGTGACAGATCAGCAATCTGTCACAGGCAGTTCTGCAGACTTCCTCATGCCTGCGATTTGCAGGCACTGAGGAAGTCAGCTCCCTACAGGCCCCCGAAGGCCCCGTCGCCATCTTGGATTCGGGGGACTGTAGGGAAAGAGACCCCCGCAGCAGTGCTGCACATTGCGCTGCCGTGGGGGGCTCAGGGAAGCACGCAGGGAGCCCCCCCCTGCCGATGCTTCCCTTTAACCCCCGGTACACCGCGATCATGTTTGATCGTGGTGTGCAAGGGGTTAACATGTCAGGGGCGGTCCGTGACCGCCCCTGACACATAGTGCCGGGTGTCAGCTGTGATAATCAGCTGACACCCGGCCGCGATCAGCGGTGCTCACCACGTGGGCGCCGCTGATCGCGGTAGACGTACTATCCCGTCCATGGGCATAGGGGCCCAGGTCCCATGGACGGGATAGTACGTCTGATGTCAGGAAGGGGTTAATCAATGTTTAGCGGCACTCGCAGTTAAATGCTGCCCTCTGCTGGTTCGACTGGACAATCAGGAACTGCAGAAGGGAGAGAAGGTTCCCCGAGAGAAGAGATTGAAATTGATGTCAGGTCAGTTGACAGTTGTGATGCAGCTGCTAAATACAAAAGGCCGGGATGGTGAAGCAGGAACTCAGTGACTGCCAGTGTAGGGAAGGTGACCTGACGGACGGACTGACTGGTCAGATTTCAGAAAGGAAAACAGCTAGGAAAGTGTAGGTGACGTGCAGTACCTTGTGTAGACTACTAGATGGCAGGGAGCAGTGTAAGTTCAGGACTTGACATCAGCTTAGGGCTTTTGAAACCGTTGGTCATGGGGCGGAGTCACAGGGAACTGGGGAAGCTATAAATTTGACAGGAGGGTTCCAGAAAGTTCCAGTCCCCAGGGGGAGCTCAAGTGACGAGGAGACTGTGACAGTTGGGGCACTGTGAGGAGAACCTAACCAGGGGACTGAGGAGAAAGGAAGTCAGGGGGGTGGTCCTGACACAAAGTACCACAGTATAGACGAGGCTCCTGGTGAAGGATACCGTATAGGGAACGACGTTTGACCAGTAAAATTACTGTTGGTGTACAGGCCTAAGGCAGCCACAGTGACGGAGCTGTCAGAGCGTCACTAAGTGCGAAGAGACGTTGCGTAGATATACGTCCCAGGTGAAAAGTACGGTACGTCGATGTGTTCTGTAACCGGAGAGCCTTGAGGAGTATTGTGGTGTGCTGCAAGGCCGTCGTGTGGACGGTGAGAGAATAAACTTGGACCTGTTGCACCCGAAACTTGCCTCCATCTTGTGTCTGTACGTCACTGCGCGGTACACAGAGGGACCACCCCCCAGCCCGGCCCTTCGACCCTACACCAGTATGTAAGAAGAAGAAGAAGACACCCAAGTAGTGGGATGGACTTGTGGCTACCACGGGAATAGAGGCCATACTTCGTAGATCAAGCCCCAAAGGCCAGACTTCGCAGGTTAAAAACCGAAACCCACACTTCGATGGTCAAGTAGCAAAGTCCAGATTTCGCAGGTCAAGACAAAAAGTCCAGACTTCGCAGGTCAAGATCCAGTGTCCAGAATTCACAGGTCAAGACCCAAAGTTCAGATTTCGCACATCAAGACCTAAAGTTCAGACTTTGCAGGCCAAGTCCCAAAGTCCAAACTTCGCAGATCAAGACTCAAAGTCCATACTTCGCTGGTCAAGACCCAGAGTCCAGACTTTGCAGGTCAAGACCCAAAGTCCAGACTCTGCAGGTCAAGACCCAAAGTCCATAATTCGCTGGTCAAGACCCAAAGTCCAGACTTCCTAGGTCAAGACCCAAAGTCTAGACTCTGCGGTCAAGACCCAAAGTCAAGACTTCGCAGGTCAAGACACAAAGTCCAGACTTTGCAGGTCAAGACCCAAAGGTCAGACTTCACAGGTCAAGACCCAATGTCCAGACTTTAGACTTTTCCAATCAAGCACCCAAGGCCTGATTCTGATCAAAGGAAAGAAGATTGCCAGTCATCTTTAAAAAGTTTTGGCCATTACTTCCAGCGCAGATGTACAGTACAGACTGTTTGACGGGGCCGTGTGTCATGGACGACGATGTCCAGGGTGATGAGCGTAGTGTGCATCATGTGACTCACATCTTTAGGACTTGTGGCCTAGTAGGAAATAACCGGTGACCCCCATTAGGGCCAGTGTAACGAGAGCAACGACGCATAAGAGGGTATATGACTGTGATAGGTCTGATAGTGAGAGTGAAGCCCATCAAGCCGAAGCAAACATAGTAATCATCACTTTTCACGTCATTTAACTGCTCGATAATAAGGACAGTGTGAATATAAAAAGAACGTTGACTAGACATCGTATCTAGTCTCATCACCGTCTTCTGATAGTGTCATAATATATTGTATAAATCTTGTTACTGCTAACCACAATATCGCCCTTATCTGTATGTGTATATATTTATTTAAATAGATTTTATTCTGTGCTGGTTAAATACATAGTATTGCTTAAGTACCACTGTCTTCTCATTGTCTGGTTGCATTCAAGCACCTATTTACATACAAGAACAGTCAGTGAAGTCTGAATGATCCTTTAGTTTTAGATCTGCGTTTTATAGACTCATGACCTGAGGAATTCCCATATTCCTTTGTGTTTTCTATAACGGTATCTTTCTAGTGACCTTTGTATTACGTCTAATTACATGTAATGGCTGAAGATAGCAGATACAGCTGATATTGGAGTAGTGAAAACCAGACAAAACTATCATGAATATCCATGGTGTAAACTAACCAATTGCCAAATGATCATGTACCATTCAACACTTGGTGTTGGTTCCCTACTGATATAGCATAGCCAGACATGGCCAGAAATCTTTGTGCAGGGAAGAGAATATTCACGTGGACCATTGCGTAGACGCTCGGTGCACCCTTGGTGTGGAAAAACATTTAAGTGCACTTCGCTACGTCCTTGTTTTCCCTCTATTCCCCACCAGTTCTATGATTCACGAAAAGTCTGCTGGTTTTTAAGAAAAACCATGAAAAGATGTCTGAAATCTACTGGGATCTAGTCTACTTCATTCACTTACAAATGAGCTTCAAAATCAGACAATACCCATTGACAGATGATCTTTTTCTTCTAGCCCACAAGTTTCCATAAATTAGATGTCACATGGATCGATCCGTAAATTTTCTTCCAAGTTCTAGTCAAATACATTAAAATAAAAAGAAAAGAAAAACAAAAAAAATCCAACAAAATCTGGATGGATAAAAGCTGCAAACATAAGATTATGATGTTCAAGATTATACTAAATCCTGTTGGTTCAATCTGATCACCACTTTTTTCTTTTTTTTGGGCAAAATCGGTTCATCCATCATGGATTTTTTT
This sequence comes from Dendrobates tinctorius, assembly GCF_039654945.1. Classification (NCBI taxonomy): domain Eukaryota; kingdom Metazoa; phylum Chordata; class Amphibia; order Anura; family Dendrobatidae; genus Dendrobates; species Dendrobates tinctorius. The sequence continues at coordinate 173,065 of NW_027361806.1, forward strand.
TTTACTTTATAGATCAATAGGGGGGGAAACAAAATCCAAAAGTGAATCTAAATCCCAACCAAGTTCTTTCCAATCTCTTGGTTGAAACCAATGGACATTGTTTTTTTTTCCAACCATAATATTTGGAACTGACCTAGGGATTTGAGTATGAATGGCCAAATGGACCTAGACCTCAGCATTTGCATGATCATGGGTGACAATGAGTGTATCATTCATGTATTTCGGCCACTCATTGAGCCACGTTGAGTAACAAAGGACAATTTCCAGAAGGACCTGCATTTGATGACCTTAACAATGCCAAAATGGCTAATGAACTCACTTATCATATAAGTTCTGTTCTATTTTCTCTGAAGAGCAATCATTTTGAGCTGAGTGGGTGCAAATGTAACCGACATCCTTGGTATCTTCAATAGATCAATATCTTGATCTCCTGGACAATGATCTTCCAAAAGATAAAGGGAAGGGTTGTAGGTCCATGCTCAATAAATAGGATTTTAGCCAAGTAGACAACCCATATTGTGCAATAAACTCAAAAACATCCATGACTGTCCAAACTTTAGACTGGGGACAGAGAGGCATATTTTATGGTCCGTATGTGGACCACAATGGCCTGACTGACTGCGGGTTTCGAAAACCTTAAGTTACAGCCTCACATGTGTCTATGATACTGCAAGTTCAGGTCGAGAGACCCATGGTCAGGCCAGGCATGGTGGTCCAAACACAGACCGTGAAATACGCCCATCTGAGCCAAAGCTAACTATAACTATCTTGATCTGCAGGAAGACAAAAACCGAAAAGCAGGTGCCAAGTACCATAAATTTTATGAAGCTGAGAGAATTTTTTTCTCCAATTTTTCCCTAGTTTGGGTCATTGAGAATAAATCCCTGGATAAATGCCCCATCTGCAGAAATCTAGCATCCATGATCTGTTACCCTTAAAAATGTAAGGGTCCAAAGAAAGCCGGGTCCAAAGGGACAACTCCAGATGTTGCAGCTGTAGATGAAGAAAGGGGCATCTGTGTTGTAAGAGAATTGTAAAATTTGGTTTTGATGATGTCCAAACCATGTACTCAAGTCTAGTGTTAGTGAATGGGTCTTAGCCGGAGCCGTAACATACAATAGGCAACATGTTAATACCTATGGACTTACCCATATTCCAACTGCAAGGACAAACGCAAAATAAAGGACAACAACGATAATATCAGGAGTCTCAAAGGTGGCATATTTAGGACCTGTAGATGGGGGCTCGGTGGTATTGTCCATGGTTCCTGCTGAAGTGACAAATGCATCTCCTTCAGATGAAGTATAACTTATCTACATATTGATAGCTAACTAGATGTTAATGACTAACCGAGTTTATCAACCTGCTGACGGCTGCCTAACAATTATTGATTTGGCATAAGCAATTGATGACAATCAGTAGAGCACTCGATATAACAGCCGACACTGACCGTCTATGGAGCGGGCTCAGCTCCATGCAATGGCACCCGGTATATGACGTCACATAGCTGGTACCATGTGTCAGACGTATATAATCAGCATCTAATTGTAAGGAAAAGTAACCAAGTAAAAAAAAAAAAATGCAATTAATAACTTTTGCAATTAATATTTTTTCCCCCTGTCCAAGAGCAGATTAACCCTTTATTCTGCAGAGTACTAAGGTAACAATAGCAGCACAGGAAGATGTAATACAGATGAATCAAGAAAGAACGCGGATGGCACCGCTGTTACCGTGTACTCCTGAATGGTGCACGGTGTGCAGGAAGCTGACAACTGGTAGACTCGGGTGCTAGACCTGGAACTAGACGATCCTCAGAATCCACAAAAGAAAAAAGGTAGCACTCATCGAGTTGAAGAAACTTCATCCATTTATTGACATATAAATCACATGTCGGGCCGGGGGACCCGATGAAGCGCTTGTGTAGCGTGAACGGCCGTTGTCAGCCTTTCTGCACTCCTTATGTCACTCCCCCGGCCCGACATGTGATTTATATGTCAATAAATGGATGAAGTTTCTTCAACTCGATGAGTGCTACCTTTTTTCTTTTGTGGATTCTGAAGATATAATACAGTCAGTGTAAAAAATAAAAAAGCTGCTGATGTTACCAAATTAATAGGAGTTTCCTGTCCAAATCTCACAATCGTAGGTAATGTTACAGTCCTTGTGCACAAGAGACCACAACATATCAGAGTTAATCCATATTGTGTGCAAATGGCATTTAATGTGCAATCCTAGGGATATAACTCTCTCTATATGATAACCCTACACCCTAAGGTACTGTTATATAGCTCTCTTAAAGGGAATATATTAACAGCTTATTGCTACACCATCTGAGAGCAACATAATGTAGAGGCAGAGACCCTGATTCCAGCGATGTGTCTCTTACTGGGCTGCTTGAGATGCAGTTTTGATAAAATTATTGTTTTCTCTGCTGCGGATCTCCCAGTTCTCTGAATGATGAGCTCTGTCTAACTCCACCCACACCACTGATTGGCTGCTTTCTGTGTACACCCTGCATAAAGAAGAAAGCTGCCAATCAGTGTTAGAGGCGGGGTAATATATAGCTCATATATGTGATTGACTACCTTGCTTATTCATCCTCTAGTGATTATCTTCTGCTGATAAAACTGTGATTTTATCAAAACTTCAGCAAAAAAGCCCAGTAAGTGACACATTGCTGGAATCAGGGTCTCTGTCTGTATGCTATTCTGCTCTCAAATTAGGTAGCAAAAATATGGTGACAGATTCCCTTTAAGGTGCCAGCAGTGTGAGTTAGTTAAATAATATCCATAGAGAAGCAGGATGTGTGAAATCTCTTGAACATGAAGGTGAGATGTGGGTAATGATTGGTAAAGTAGATCATTTATTAGTGTTTAAACCTAGAGAAATAACTGAGAACAAAGCAATAGACCCGAATTTGTGCTCTGAGAAACTTGTGATAAATCTGTGATCAGGTTAAAAACATTAATTATAGCAAACAGTTAATATAATCCTAACGAGACCAGCAGAAAGTTTACACCAGAACAACAAGTCATCACCTGTTCTAGTGTAAAAGTGCTTAAAGGGCTTGTCCACTACTCATTCCCCATGTTTGACCACCGGTAAAATAAAAACATCTTTGATTCATTCCCAGAGCTCCCATGAGGTTGTAATGTCACGTGAACCCTGTGCCCATTCAGCGCTGTCACCACTGTCCACTCCTACCGATGTATTGAACATCAACAGAATGCCAGGCCTGCGATTGCTCTCTGACTTCTTGATGTTCAGTTTGTCCAAAGGCGAAGACATGACAATTGTTTTTATTTTAACAGGGTTAAATATCTTTACCTGCTGGATGCAGAATGAGTCAACTGAGGCTTCATCAGTGAGTTTGTTGCAGGGATAGGGTTTATAACTTTTCTTACTCCTCAATTTATAACCACAAAGTTCAACTCAACTTCCATGTGGATGTAAATCAGCTGTGAATTTATATATATAAAGATTTCCATCTCACCCCTCACTGGGGTTGGTCTTTGTTGTCCATTCTCATTCTCAGGTCCCAGGCCTGGGAGTTTGAGGGTTCTGCGCAGGATCTTGGATGTTCCCAGTATTGCACTTTTCTGGACAGAGAGCTCAGATGTTGCTCCTGGGATCTGTTGTAGCCGTTCTTCCATCTTAGGGGTCACTGCTCCAAGTGCTCCTATCACCACTGGAATCACTGCTGCCTTCACCTTCCACATCTTCTCCAGTTCTCCTTTGAGGCCCTGGTATTTCTCCAGCTTCTCATATTCCTTCTTTCTGATGTTGCTGTCACTGGGCACTGCCACATCTATTATCATTGCTGTCTTCTGCTCCTTGTCTACTATCACAATGTCTGGTTGGTTAGCCAACACCTGCTTATCTGTCTGGATCTTGAAGTCCCACAGGATTTTAGCCCTTTCATTCTCCACCACTTTCTCTGGGGTCTCCCACCTGGACTTAGGGGGGCTTAGCCCACATGCTGCGCAGATGTTCCTGTATACAATTCCCGCTACGTGGTTGTGGCGTCAGGTATACGCTGTTCTTGCATTTTGCATCTTGCCACTATGTGTTGGACGGTTTCTGAGGTTTCTTTGCATAGTCTGCACCTTGGGTCTTGTCTTGTGAGGTAGATTCCTGCTTCTATAGATCTGGTACTTAGTGCTTGCTCTTCTGCCGCTATGATTAGTGCCTCTGTGCTGTCTCGGAGTCCAGCTTTCTCAATGTCAGCCACCTCCATTATCAGTCGATGGACGATGGTACAAACCATGCAGCAGCTTGCCTTGCCATGGCGCTTCATGTTCCAGATCTGTTGTTGCTGCCTTTGGCATTCTCTCAGCATCTCATCTTCTGGTGCCATTCTTCTGATGTATTCCTGGATACTCCTTGGTTCATCCGTGATGGTGGCTTGGATGCTTATCAAGCCTTGACCACCCTCCTTTCTGTTGGTATACAATCTTTGGGTGCTAGACTTAGGGTGGAGACAGAGGCGTAGCTAGGGGTTCAGCTCAGGGGGGCCCCTAATCCTTGATTACTACTACAGTATGGTGGCACACTTTCATCATGGGTATAGGGGAACCTCAGCAGATGATAATGATGTAACTGAAGATCAATCAGTACACAAAGACCAACACTACCGCCATATGGTGACCATATAATGGCAAATACCAGTTCTGCAGAAAATATAAGAGATTAGAGTACAGTAACAAATAGTGATTTATAGCTGACATTATTTCTGATGGAATTGTTCACTTTTCTCATCTTTCCCATCTGGCTCAGACCGACATGACGACTTCTCCAGCCAAGACTGACTTGCAGAGATTACAACAAAAACACATTTGAATGCTCACATTTCCAGCCCCATCACCACCTGCACAAACTCCTCATCCTACTGCTAAACCAATACTGCTGCCATATGGGCCCCTATTACTGCACCTACTGTGTGGCAGAAAAGAAATGCTCCCCATACTTTCTCACATAATAATGACATCACTGTGTCTCTTACATAGTAATAACCCCTCCTTTGTGACTCCATAGTTTCACAGCCCCCCACAGTAGCACCCACACTGTATGTTGGCCTCCACAGTAGCCTTCAAACTGTATAATGATTCTCACATGCTATACAATGGCCCCGCTTTAGCCCCCATGCTGTATAATGGCCCCCGCATTAGCCCCCATGCTGTATAATGGCCCCCGCATTAGCTCCCATGCTGTATAATGGCCCCCGCTTTAGCCCCCATGCTGTATAATGGCCCCCGCATTAGCTCCCATGCTGTATAATGGCCCCCGCATTAGCTCCCATGCTGTATAATGGCCCCCACATTAGCCCCCATGCTATATAATGGTCCCCACATTAGCCCCCACGCTATATAATGGCCCCCGCATTAGCTCCCATGCTGTATAATGGCCCCCCGCATTAGATCCCAGGCTGTATAATGTCCCCCACATTAGCCCCCATGCTGTATAATGGGCCCTGCATTAGCCCCAAAGCTATATAATGGCCCCCGCATTAGCTCCCATGCTGTATAATGGCCCCCCGCATTAGATCCCAGGCTGTATAATGTCCCCCACATTAGCCCCATGCTGTATAATGGGCCCTGCATTAGCCCCAAAGCTATATAATGGCCCCCGCATTAGCTCCCATGCTGTATAATGGCCCCCACATTAGCCCCCATGCTATATAATGGTCCCCGCATTAGCCCCCACGCTATATAATGGCCCCCACATTAGCTCCCATGCTGTATAATGGCCCCCCGCATTAGATCCCAGGCTGTATAATGTCCCCCACATTAGCCCCCATGCTGTATAATGGGCCCTGCATTAGCCCCAAAGCTATATAATGGCCCCCGCATTAGCTCCCATGCTATACAATGGCCCCTGCATTAGCCCCCATGCTATATAATGGTCCCCGCATTAGCTCCCATGCTGTATAATAATAGAATCAGAATCGTAGAGTTGGAAGGGACCTCCTGGGCCATCTGGTCCAACCCTCTGTGCTATAGGATTCGCTATATCGTCCCAGACAGATATCTGTCCAGCGTCTGTTTGAAGACTTCTATTGAAGGAGAACTCACCACCTCTCGTGGCAGCCTGTTCCAATCATTGATCACTCTAACTGTCAAAAAGTTTTTCTAATATCTAATCTGTGTCTCCTCCCATTCAGTTTCATCCCATTGCTTCTTGTCTTTCCTTGTGCAAATGAGAATAAAGATGATCCTTCTACAATGTGACAGCCCTTGAGATATTTGTAGACAGCTATTAAGTCTCCTCTCAGTCTTCTCTTCTGCAAGCGAAACATTCCCAAATCCTGCAACCTTTCCTCATAAGACAGGGTTTGCAGACCGGTCACCATTCTGGTCGCTCTTTTCTGAACTTGCTCCAGTCTGTTGATGTCTTTTTTATAATGTGGCGCCCAAAACTTGACACAGTATTCCAGATGAGGTCTGACCAAAGAGGAGTAGAGGGCAATAATGACTTCACGTGATCTAGACTGTGTGCTTCTGTTAACACATCCTAGAATTGCATTTGCCTTTTTTGCTGCTGCATCACACTGTTGACTCATATTCAGTCTGTGATCAATTAGTATACCCAAGTCTTTTTCACATGTGCTGTTGCTTAGCCCTATTCCTCCCATTCTGTATATGCTTTTTCATATCTCATTACCCAGACGTAGTACTTTGCATTTTTCCCTGTTAAAAACCATTCTGTTAGTTGCTGCCCACTGCTCCAGTTTATTTATATCTTTTTGAATCCTCTCTCTCTCTTCTCTAGTATTAGCTATCCCTCCTAGCTTTGTGTCATCAGCAAATTTAATCAGTTTACCCTCAATTCCTTAATCTAAATCGTTGATAAAGATGTTGAACAATACAGGGCCCAGGACAGAGCCCTGTGGTACCCCACTTGAGACATTCTTCCAACTGGATGTGCAGCCATTTATGACCACTCTTTGGGTCCGATCACTAAGCCAGTTATGAATCCACCTAACAGTTGCCTTGTCCATTCCATACTTAGCCATTTTTTCAATAAGGATTGTGTGAGATACTTTGTCAAATGCTTTGCTGAAGTCAAGATATACTTATATCTACAGCATTTCCCTGATCCACCCACTCAGTGATTCTGTCATAGAAGGAAATTAAGTTAGTCTGACAGGACTTATTAGTTACAAACCCATGCTGACTCTGTTTAACCACTTAATTCTTATCCAGGTACTTACATACATGTTGTTTAATGATTTGTTCAAAGATCTTTCCTGGTATAGAAGTCAGACTCACCGGCCTATAGTTGCCTGGGTCCACCTTCTTCCCCTTTTTGAAGATAGGAACAAAATTTGCTCTTCTCCAGTCTTCTGGGACTTCTCCTGTTCTCCAAGAATTTTCAGAGATTATGGAGAGAGGTTCAAAAATATCTTCTGCTATCTCCTTCAGTACTCTGGGGTGTAATTCATCTGGACCTGGAGACTTGAATTCATTTAGGTTAGCTAAGTGTTTCCTCACTATTTTACCGTTTATAGATATCCTGGATTCTTCTATTCCCTTAATAGGACAGTGAAGAACAGTTGATGTTACATTTCCTTTCTGAGAGAAAACAGATGCAAAATAGGAATTTAAAAGTTCGGCCTTCTCAACATCCTGTCTTACCATTTCATCATTTTCATCCTGTAAAAATCCTATAGCATCATTGACTTTTCTTTTACTTTTGACATATCCCATAAATCCTTTATTCTTGCTTTTGACGTCTCTTGCAAGCCTCAATTCATTTTCAGCTTTAGTAATCTGATTTGTGCCCTGCAGGTTCTGCAGACAGCATTATATTCTTCTTTAGATATGCCTCCGTCTTTCCATTTTATAAACATTTTTTTCTTCCTTTTTAGCATGTGCTTAAGTTCTGTGTTCATCCTTCCTGGTTTCCTTAAATGCTTCCTATTCTTCCCTCTTTTCGGAATTGTTAACAATTGTGCTTTGAGAATTTCATTTTTCAAGATTTCCCATCCTTCCTGGACATTTTTGTCTTTAAGGATATCCAGCCATTGGATCCCTCCAATTCTCTTTCTGAATCCCTTAAAATCTGCCTTTCTGAAATCTAACCTTGACGTCTGAGTCTTCACAGGCCTTCCTCCTCTAGTTATCCAAAATTCTAAAATAGCATGGTCGCTATCTCCTAGGGTCCCAGCCACTTTTACCTCCTCAACCATTTCCTCCCTGTTTATAAGGATTAGATCCAAGGTAGCAGTTCCCCTTGTTTTCTCCCCTACCTTTTGGAAGATAAAGTTGTCAGCAAGAGAGGATAAGAATTTCCTTGACCTGTTAGTTTTGCCTGAGAGAGATTCCCAACAAATGTCTGGATAGTTGAAATCTCCCATGACCATTATGTCATATTTTTTGGAGAACTTGGCCATTTGATGCATAAAGAGTTCACCCATATCTTCAGCTTGCACAGGCGGCCTGTAGTAAATGCCTACAATGGTGTCCTTTCCATTGTTCTGTCCTTGTATTCTTACCCAAACAGTTTCCACAGAACTCCCAGTCTATGAAGCTTCAATCTCTGTGCAGATATACGCGTTTCTAACATACAATGCGACACCTCCTCCTCGTTTATCAAGTCTGTTTCTAACAAATAAGTTGTATCCTTCTAGTCTTGTATTCCAATCATGTGTATCGTCCCGCCAAGTTTCAATGATTCAGTAATGGTCCCGTATTAGCTCCCATGCTGTATAATGCCCCCTGCATTAGCCCCATGCTATACAGTGGCCCCTGGATTAGCCTCCACGTTATACAATGGCCCCCGCATTAGCTCCCATGTTGTGGATTGGCGCCCACTTTATCTCCCTCGGATTCTGGTCTCTGTCCCTTTCTGTGCGCTGCAACATGCAGAAAATAAAAACAGCCAGTAAGTACGTACAGAGTCCATCATATGGGTATAGCTCCCTGAATGTATCCAGGTAACCCTAAAAGAAATACTCTTGTCTGGACAAGACCCTAAAGAGGGGAACAGAAAGAGAGAGCGAAGTAGAAGAGGGGGAGATAAAATATCACACATGTAAAGAAGAAAGTGCACCCCCCCTTGTAAGTCTTCTCTTTTCTCCTTCTCCCCCTTTCAGGGTCATATTTTCTAGACTGCGTATCCATATGGGATTGTCTATACGCACCTACTGGCTGCTCCTATTTTCTTCTATTTGGCTCTTTATCATATATATTTATCCTCAACTTTGTGGAGATTTTGTTTTAATAAAAGGCTTTATGATGGTATTTTCATGTTTGTCACCTTCTATTTACTGATATGAGATGACACAAACACAGGGCTGAAGGACCCTGACCCCCTGGCCATAGGACTATATTACAAGATATATATATATTGGAAAAGAGGAAAATTAGAGCAGCACAAAGGAAAACAGATGCAGAGCCCCCCAGGCAAATACCAAATACCAAACCTCAATTGTAGTAATCTAAAACTTAGGGGCAGAACACCGTTTTCAGTGTCCGTTATCGGCTAAATAGCTCTTTTTTCACTGAAAACGGTGTGCTGCCCCTGATATTTCGATATATATTATATACAGTATATGGAAAGAGACATATCCTCATACATGGGGTCAGATACTGACCATTCTTGTCTGTCGCTCTTTTTGAGGCACGATTAGATTTACGGCAGCTGCTTTGATGTCATTTACAGATCGGGAGATGCTCGGGGCGATTTGCGCTGGCAGACACCGATCTCTTTAAAAGTTCAAGCAGCTGCCATAAATCTACTGTACCTGAGAAAGCAAAATGGATACAAGAATCCTCCAGGACTTGTCAGGAGGGAAACAGCATCCTGCCACCTCCTCCCTGCACAGTGCAGACACACAGACACCTGCAGCCTGAGCTGTTACTCACAAGCCATCCTGACTCCTGTCCTTCTCCTCTATGGAGGGAATAAGCAGCATCCTGCGCCCTGAAGTCTCTTCAGCAGACACCACACAACGCGCTGTGTGGGAGTGCCTGCTTTATGCCGGAGGCAGTGTAAGAAGGTGCCAGAACATAGTTCTGGCGATATTGCTGTCTTTGTTTATCTTGATATGATTGACATGTTTGTGTGCAGTATATGTGACATGTACATATGTGTTTGCGGCCACAAGACATTATTTAGATAGACTTGTAGAGACAGTGTAGTTAGTGTAAAGGGACACTAGATGGGGGCACTGAGCACCTTCAGATTGTAGCCACTAGGGGGACATTAGAGGAATGGTTAACTGGGAACTAAGGGGAGATAGATTTCCTGGTGTAGTTCAGTTGAGCCGGGGGTAGCCTCTAGTACTGGAGAGGAGGCAGAATTCCTGACAAGCCTGGCTGATTGAGACACGAAGTAGAGTCTCTCAGCCATCCCGAGCAGGGGAGTGGAGTGTATTGCCTACAGCAGCAGCCAGTGGGAGAGCCACTGGAGAGCCGTCAGCTTGAGACTGGAAACTGATGAGCTAGTGAAGCCAGTGAGAGAGTCACTGTGGAGAGATGTCAGCTTGTGTTTGGAAGCTGATGTGATAGTGAAGCCTGTCTGTGGAGAAGTCAGCCTGTACCTGGAAGCTTTCAAGCCAGGGAGGTCAGTGAAAGAGTCCTTGTTGGAAGTGACAGCCAGAGTGTGGGAGCTGATCAAGTAGTCAAGTGGGCCACAAGCCGAGTTCACAGACAGGACTACCATAAGGGGGTGGACGATCTAGTAGACGGGTACCTTCGTGGGCTGAAATCGGTCGGAGGAAGAGAGGACGAAGCGCTGTATTCACTGGGTGCCTTGTTCCGTTGCCATTGTGTGGTTCACTCAGTTGTAGCTGTGAAGAAGCTGTGTGCTGCTGTGGAAGTATTGTTAGTACCGTGTCAAGAGTCCTAGAGGTGTGTTGGATGTGCTGTGCCCTGAGGAAAATAAAGTTAAACTGTTAAAAGTTATTCCGGCCTCTGCCTAGAGTCTTTTGAACCTCAGAGGTGAGCAATGTACCAGGGAGGGAGCCGCCTCCAGCACAGTGAGCACCGAAGCGGCTGATGAGGTGTATTAAAGCAGCATGCAGGTACAGAGCCTGCTCCCAGCCATGCCCCCTCTACAGAACAGACCGCAGTAGTGCAGGGAGATTGTCTCCCTGTTTTACCGCAGAGCTTAACTATATTGGCGTGCACAGCAGGCCGATATAGTTTAGGGTAGCTTAGCTCCAGGTGGGTCCCACTGAGCACGGGGCCCTGGGCGACTGCACCCTCTGCCCCCCTGATAGCTACGCTACTGGGTGGAGACCTCCATGCATTGTGAGGAGCTTTTGTGTCTTCACATCTGCAGCTTCCATCTCTTCTTTTGGCCAGCACACTATGCCAGCAGGGTATCTGATAACTGGCAGGGCATATGCATTGATGGCGTGGATTTTATTCTTCATTGAGCTGGCTCTTCAGGACCTGTCTTACCCTTTGATGGTATTTGTATGTTGCTGCTTTCCTTGCCTCCTCACCATGGTTACCGTATCCCTGTGGGATACTGAGGTACCTGTAGTATGTCTGTACATCTGCTATATGCCCTGCTGGTAATTCCACTCCATCAGTCTTGAATACCTTGCCTCTCTTTATTACCAACCAGCCACGCTTCTCCAGTCTGAAGGACATCCGATGTCTTCACTGCACATTCTTGTCAGGTGGATCAGTGAATTGATGTCTCATTTGTTTTTCGTATACAGCTTGATGCAGTGGCGTAACTACAAAGTTATGGGCCCCGGTGCGAACTTTCAAATGGGGGCCCCCAATGCCAAAATACACGGACATCTCCGCTCCGTACACCTTGTACATGCACAGCTTCTCTCCGTACACCTCGTACACATGCGGCTCCTCTCTGTGTAAGAAAATGTTCTTATCGGGAGAGTTGGAAGAGTCGGATAAAACTGCAGACAATTCTTCTCGAAGCTGAGGTTGAAGTTTATTCGGAGATACACGGCAAAACAGATACAGAATAACAGAGGAGTCGGAATATGCGGGCAAAAACAAGAATTCAGACAGGCACAAATTTGCTAGGAGGTATAGCGATGATAATGCTCTGTGCCCTGGCCATGGTGAGGCACAGTGGCATGAAGGCGATGGAATGGCAACAAGCAACAGTAACAGGAGCTTCTTACACATTATGAGAACAAAGAAAGCTGCATTTTGCCGCAGAAAGGCGTCCATAGTATAATTTTGAGGCATACATAAGTTAATCCACATAAATAGGTATTTTACGATATAATGATATATAATATGACCCTTTTAATTTACTTTTCGTTACACGATATTAAAGACCCATATAAGTCAGGATTATGTATGGCTATTGCCTTCAATCTCATCATTGTCTCCAGTCTAGGTCCATAAATTCTTACATCCTGACATTTTATCTACTCTACACTTCGCTACCACACTATCACGTATAAGCATACTGACCATATATTTGGTGACCCTATTCCCCTATTGATCCAATCTTCCTCTATGCACATCTACTGAAGTTGGTAAGAGACATGATCTCATTTTCCATCCTCCATTTAGTACATTTTATTAGCTCTTTTGTAAAAGTTGAATCTTCTCTAACTTTCAACAAAATAGCTGCTAGAGACAACATGGCCGCTCAGTATATTATGGCTGACCATTCTCTTACAAGTCCCTCTCTTGTACTCTATCCAGAGTACAACATACAGTACTGTAATATTCATGGATGAATTACTGAAAATAAGAATATTGAGGTAATTCAGCGCTTTATGCACATGTGTGTGTAAGGCAAAAGTCCCTAAAAATAGAACAAACACATAATAAAATAATAATTCAAATAGTCCCAAAAAAATATATTACACAATAGTCAAGTCTTTTGATCTTTTTCTTCTCATCCTTTGTCTTCTGGATTTTCCTGATCTTCTCCCCCTCTCACACTATCAGAGTCCCACTGTATAGTGTGAAACATCTTCTCCTGATCATCCACCAGGTTCATGGTCCCAGGAGTCGAATATGAAAATCTTCAGCTGACCTGGAGGAAATAGAAAAAAAAGTGGAGTATCAGTCCTTACCAGAAATCTCAGTAAAATAATTAAGAAGTCTACACTGATTGATATGAATCATTTTAGTCACCTTTTTAGCTTGAAAATTTGAGCAAAGACTTAATCATTGTTGTTGGGATGTAAGACGCTAGCCCGTCCCCTTCAATGGGCAGGGACTCAAGGGAATTGAACAGAGATGAGTCTCCACCCTTCTCCTGTGCTTTTACGAGATCTTGAAGAGGAGAAAAGACAAGGGGGGGCTCTCGGGGTTTGTAGTGACTGCAGCGATGACTTCTTGGGGATATTTGTCATCGCCCGTAAGTGCAGCTTCCTTGGCTGCGTGGTCTACATATGCATTGCCAAGGATGTGGGGGTCAGGAATTAGCCTCTGGTGCCCTTTAATTTTACAGAAGGACCATAATTTTGGAAATTCTTTGCCCCGCTGCTCAATTTGTTTAAGAATTTCTGCAGCAGAGTTTTAAAAGTGACATGCGGGGTTTGTAAAATTAAAGGAGCAAATCCCACTATATGTCTCACTTGATTCATAGTCCAGTGCACGCCCAGTAGGTGCTTCATGCACTGAGTGAATCCTTTTTCCACGGGAGTAAGCAACCTAGAGTAATAACCTAGGGCATACAACTGACTAGATACCTCTGGACTTTCTTTGGGCCATTTTTATAGGAGCACTGAAGAAATAGAGATATCACCAGTGTGAGTCTGAATGTAAAAAGGCTGGGAAGGGTCAGGATTAACTAATGCAGCAGCTGCCATAAGGGCGCGCTTCAATCACTCAAAAGCCTGTAAGGCTTCTCCTTCTACAGTTACAGGGGTAAAGTCATCATCAGCATTTTTGAATAAATCATACAGTGGTTTAGCCAAATTGGCAAAATCTTCAATAAATTCTCTGGAAAAATTAATAAGACCCCAAAATTTTCTGAGTTCAGTAATGTTAGTTGGTATGGGGACAGCCTGAATAGCTTTAACCCTATCATGCATGGGCTTCTTTCCTTCTGCTGAGACAGACACACCCAGAAATTTAACCTCTGATTTCATCAATTGTACTTTATCTAGACTCATTTTGAGTCCTGCATTTTGTAAAGCCTGACAAACATTTTCAAGGGTTTCTCTGTGTTCACATTCATCGACAGTTTGAATCAATAAATCATCAACATACTGTAATACTTTGTCTCCGTAACCAAGGGATTCTAACACCTGAGCTAATGCCTGATGGAAATACACAGGAGAACTGTGAAATCCCATGGGCAGCCGCGTGAACAAGTATTGTACATTTTCAAAAGTGAATGCGAAGCGGAGGGCAGATTCAGGTGTTAGGGGTACTGAGAAAAAGCCATTTGCAATGTCCAAACAAGAAAATACTTTACAATCACTCCTCAGCTGTGACATAACTTCAGGGACAGATGCAACAAGGTGAGCAGCTGAGGGAGTGTACTTATTTACAAGTCTCAGGTCTACTACCATTCGAAAACTGCCATCTTCCTTTTTTACAGGTAAAATAGGACTGTTACAGGGAGAAGGGAGAATTACCTTTCACAACAACACCTTGTTTCTCCAATTCACTGACTGCAACCCTTATGTAAGGGATTGCGTCCTCAGGAATACGGTACTGACGCTGGAAAGGTGCCAGTTTTTCACCATCAATTTTAACCTGAGTTTGCATTAACCCACAATCAGTTTTCTTTGAGATCCACAATTCAGGGAACTTTTGCTTCAATTCATTCTTTAAAGCATCATTGTCAGCATTTTCAACATTTTCACCAGTACAGGCTCCGAAACTAGCAATGGGTAATTTATGACTCTACTCCTCTACAGGGACAATTACAGAACAGATAGTGGCTTCTTTGTTCCGCCACAAGACTTTGTTACATAAATCAACAACAATTCCCATTGCTCCCAAAACATCAGTTCCCAAAATAGTGTGCCGTAACTGGGTTTTCCCAAAAAGCGCATCGAAGACCCCTTTGCTTCGATCCCCCTGTGTCCTGAAATCTCAGATTTACTGGACGACTTTTAACAGCTTGAATACAGGAGCCCTCAAATCCTACCAAAGTTGTAGTCTCAGGCAGTCCAGGGGGTGACTGCAATTTGTGTCGTGATATTGAAACTGAGGCTCCTGTATCGATGAGGATGTCTTCCCAAGGCAGCCCCTCTATTCTCCCTCTGACATAAGGTCTACCATCCCTGCCCAGGGAAAGAGGGGCAAGGAGGGTAAGGGGAACAGGGGGAGTACTCCATCAATCAGTGTTACCTGCGGTGGGAAGCCCGAAAAATCCATCATCCCCATCTGGGCACGGCTTCCGTCCAACAGCTGCCACCTCCGCTCCAAAGAGATCCTTAGTCGGGGTCCGGTCCTCATGTTCCCGCAGCTCCTTCATCAGGGGTGCATAGGGTCGAGGAGGAGTGACCCCTCCCTGAATAGCCTGGATCTCCGGGTGCGGATGAGTGAAAGCTATTGGGGAAGGAGCAGGAGCAGAAGGCTCCTGTGAGACTGGGTTAACCATTTAAAGACTGTTGTACTGCTGATACTGCCTAGGGTCATTCAGTGCTGGATACGGAGGTCTAACTCCGAAAGGTGGTCTAGAAAACTCCCGGGGCCGTTGGGGGTTAAAGGGCTTCTGGGGTTCTCGGGATATAGGCCCTGGCACAAAGTTGGGACAAAAACGTTTAAAGTGTCCCAACTGTCCTCAAAAATAACACAAGGGAGGACCTCTCATGGGATCCCGTGGGGGGCTTTGCCGAACGGGACCTGCCCATTCTCGGCAGCTGCGCATACCCCCCCGGAACTCCTGGCCTCCCTGAATCAGCAGATACACCCCGAGGTAAATGGCATGCAAAAACATTGGACTCATCACCCTTCACCTCGGACTGCATTGTCCTAGCAAAACACTCCCTTACCTTCCTCCCAATTAGGCAAATTTTTAATAAATTTAAGATGGATCAGGGACATTTGGTCAGGGATATTTTTCTCGGGGTTGAAGCAGCATCACACCTAACCTAGGGTCTGCATGTGCTGGAGCTGTTGGGACAATATATCTTTCCTCAATGTGTCTGCATAAGCTGGAGCTGTTGGGACACTATATCTTGTTATGTACTACTTCACCCATTCTCCTAACTCTTCTCCAGTAGAGTTGAGCGATACCGTCCGATACTTCAAAGTATCGGATCGGAATGGATCGGCCGATCTTTAAAAAAAGTATCGGTATCGCCGATTCCGATACCGGAAGTCCCATTCAAGTCTATGGGACTTCCGGTATCGGAATAAAAAAAAACCCTGTTTTTGCCTTGTACAGGCTCTCTGGGGTCTGTACGGGCCTTTCGGGGGGCTGTGCCGGCCTGCCAGGGGGTCTGTGCAGGCTCCGGTGGTCTGTGCCGGCCTGCCGGGGGGCTGTGCCGGCCTGCCGGTGGTCTGTGCAGGCTCCGGTGGGCTGTGCCGGCCTGCCGGGGGGCTGTGCCGGCCTGCCGGGGGGCTGTGCAGGCTCCGGGGGGCTGTGCCGGCCTGCCGGGGGGCTGTGCCGGCCTGCCGGGGGGCTGTGCAGGCTCCGGGGGGCTGTGCCGGCCTGCCGGGGGGCTGTGCCGGCCTGCCGGTGGTCTGTGCAGGCAACGTCCGATGGGACTACAAGTCCCATCGGGCGATGCCTGCTACCATGACAGTGATTGACACATTAGCCAATGATGGGACAGTATTAGTCCCATCATCCGGCTAATGTGTTGAATGTAAAAAAAAAAAAAAAAAAAAAAAAAAATTACATGCTACATACATGCTACATACATACAACATGCATACTACATACATGCTACATTCATACTACATACATACTACATATATACTACATACATACTACATGCATGCTACATACATACTGCATGCTACATACATACTACATGCTACATACATACCACATATATACTACATACATACTACATGCATGCTACATACATACCACATACATACTACATACATACTACATGCATGCTACATGCATGCTACATACATAACACATATATACTACATGCATGCTACATACATACTACATGCTACATACATACCACATACATACTACATGCATGCTACATACATACTACATGCATGCTACATACATACTACATGCTACATACTACATATATACTACATGCATGCTACATACATACTACATGCTACATACTACATATATACTACATGCATGCTACATACATACTACATGCTACATACATACTACATATATACTACATGCATGCTACATACATACTACATGCTACATACATACTACATATATACTACATGCATGCTACATACTACATGCTACATACATACTACATATATACTACATGCATGCTACATACTACATGCTACATACATACTACATATATACTACATGCATGCTACATACTACATGCTACATACATACTGCATGCTACATGCATGCTACATACATACTACATACATACTACATGCTACATACATACCACATATATACTACATACATACAATACATTCATACAATACATACATAGACATACAGTACATATAACATAGAGTAACATACTTACCAATACTTGTCACATTGTTCCCCGAAGCCATTGTCGTGGGACACACTCGTGGACTGCTTCGGATCGTGGGTGAGTATTTTTGTGGTTTGTTATGTTAATATTTATTCCAGAAAAGACAATGGCTTCGGGGAACAATGTGACAAGTATTGGTAAGTATGTTACTCTATGTTATATGTACTGTATGTCTATGTATGTATTGTATGAATGTATTGTATGTATGTAGTATATATGTGGTATGTATGTAGCATGTAGTATGTATGTAGTATGTATGTAGCATGCATGTAGCATGCAATATGTATGTAGCATGCATGTAGTATATATGTAGTATGTATGTAGCATGCATGTAGTATATATGTAGTATGTATGTAGCATGTAGCATGTATGTAGTATGTATGTAGTATGTATGTAGCATGTAGCATGTATGTGGTATGTATGTAGCATGTAGTATGTATGTAGTATGTATGTAGTATGCATGTAGCATGCAGTATGTATGTAGCATGCATGTAGTATATATGTAGTATGTATGTAGCATGTAGTATGTATGTAGCATGTAGTATGTATGTAGCATGTATGTAGTATGTATGTAGCATGCATGTAGCATGCATGTAGTATGTATGTAGTATATATGTAGTATGTATGTTGCATGTAGTATATATGTAGTATGTATGTAGCGTGTATGTAGTATGTATGTAGTATATATGTAGTATGTATGTAGCATGTAGTATGTATGTAGCATGTATGTAGTATGTATGTAGCATGCATGTAGCATGCATGTAGTATGTATGTAGTATATATGTAGTATGTATGTTGCATGTAGTATATATGTAGTATGTATGTAGCGTGTATGTAGTATGTATGTAGTATATATGTAGTATGTATGTAGCATGTAGTATGTATGTAGCATGTAGTATGTATGTAGCATGTAGTATGTATGTAGCATGTAGTATGTATGTAGCATGCATGTAGTATATATGTAGTATGCATGTAGCATGCAGTATGTATGTAGCATGCATGTAGTATATATGTAGTATGTATGTAGCATGTATGTAGCATGTAGTATGTATGTAGCATGTATGTAGTATGTATGTAGCATGCATGTAGCATGCATGTAGTATGTATGTAGTATATATGTAGTATGTATGTTGCATGTAGTATATATGTAGTATGTATGTAGCGTGTATGTAGTATGTATGTAGTATATATGTAGTATGTATGTAGCATGTAGTATGTATGTAGCATGTATGTAGTATGTATGTAGCATGCATGTAGCATGCATGTAGTATGTATGTAGTATATATGTAGTATGTATGTTGCATGTAGTATATATGTAGTATGTATGTAGCGTGTATGTAGTATGTATGTAGTATATATGTAGTATGTATGTAGCATGTAGTATGTATGTAGCATGTAGTATGTATGTAGCATGTAGTATGTATGTAGCATGTAGTATGTATGTAGCATGCATGTAGTATATATGTAGTATGTATGTAGCATGTAGTATGTATGTAGCATGCATGTAGTATATATGTAGTATGTATGTAGCATGTAGTATGTATGTAGCATGCATGTAGTATGTATGTAGTATGTATGTAGTATTTTTTTTTTTTTTTTTTTTAACATTTAACACATTAGCCGGATGATGGGACTACTACTGTCCCATCATTGGCTAATGTGTCAATCACTGTCATGGTAGCAGGCATCGCCAGATGGGACTTGTAGTCCCATCGGACGATGCTTGCACAGACCCCCGGACATCAGCACAGCCCCCCGGCAGGCCGGCCCAGCCCCCCGGCAGGCCGGTACAGACCCCCACAGGGTGCACAGACCACCGGCAGGCCGGCACAGCCCCCCGGCAGGCCGGTACAGACCCCCACAGTGTGCACAGACCACCGGCAGGCCGGCACAGCCCCCCGGCAGGCCGGTACAGACCCCCACAGGGTGCACAGACCACCGGCAGGCCGGCACAGCCCCCCGGCAGGCCGGTACAGACCCCGGGCAGTCCACACAGCCCCCCGGCAGGCCGGCAGAGACCCCCGGAAGGCCCGAAATGACGGCGCATCATGATGCGCACACACCGCGCATCATGATGACGTCAGGCTGTCAATCAACTTTGAACTTCCGATTCCGATGCCGAATTCCGATATTGAAAAAATATCGGAAGTCGGTATCGGAATTCCGATACAGCAAGTATCGGCCTATACCCGATACTTGCGGTATCGGAATGCTCAACACTATTCTCCAGTCTACAACTGTATTTACATCAGCACTGTGTTTCGAAGCTGCAGTGTCCATCTGTGACATAACTGCTCTCAGCTGCTGCTGCTCGCACCCCTCCTCTCTGTGCTTCCGTGCTAGCTCCAGCATCTCGCTCAGCTTTTCTGATCTCTCCCTATACGCTGCCCCTCCCCGGGTGATCATGTTAACATATTGTTGTGTAGACTGCCTATCAAGAGCCTGATCAAAAGTTATGACTGTCTTACACAAAACCACTACATGGCTATTAGCTTTCCCTAGCGAACTCTTTCTATCTAATTCCCTGTTCTCTGTGGTAAACCATCGCATACAATTTAACCACGTGGTTTCCACATTAACCCCCTCCAGCTATTTCTCTGCCTGCTTCCGTAACCACTCCATATTTACAGTGGTCTACAAGGACGAGTTTTACTCTGTTCTAGTATCAACAAATGCAATTTAAGCAAAGTTAGATACTCACACCTCTCTCGAATGGAAGACCTCCTGCAGGCTGGGTCGACCAGATATCAAAAGAGGTGCAGCCGTGATTCCAGCCTCACTCGTTAGCTTGCCAGTAGTGTTGAGCATTCCGATACTGCAAGTATCGGGTATCGGCCGATACTTGCTGTATCGGAATTCCGATACCGACTTCCGATATTTTTTCAATATCGGAATTCGGCATCGGAATCGGAAGTTCAGTTGATTGACGGCCTGACGTCATCATGATGCGCGGTGTGTGCGCATCATGATGCGCCGTCATTTCGGGCCTTCCGGGGGTCTCTGCCGGCCTGCCGGGGGGCTGTGCCGGCCTGCCGGGGGGCTGTGTGGACTGCCCGGGGTCTGTACCGGCCTGCCGGGGGGCTGTGCACCCTGTGGGGGTCTGTACCGGCCTGCCGGGGGGCTGTGCCGGCCTGCCGGGGGGCTGTGCACCCTGTGGGGGTCTGTACCGGCCTGCCGGGGGGCTGTGCCGGCCTGCCGGGGGGCTGTGCTGATGTCCGGGGGTCTGTGCAAGCATCGTCCGATGGGACTACAAGTCCCATCGGGCGATGCCTGCTACCATGACAGTGATTGACACATTAGCCAATGATGGGACAGTAGTAGTCCCATCATCCGGCTAATGTGTTAAATGTTAAAAAAAAAAAAAAAAAATACTACATACATACTACATGCATGCTACATACATACTACATGCTACATACATACTACATACATGCTACATACATACTACATACATGCTACATACATACTACATGCATGCTACATACATACTACATGCTACATACATACTACATGCATGCTACATACATACTACATATATACTACATACATACTACATACATGCTACATACATACTGCATGCTACATACATACTACATACATACTACATACATACTACATGCATGCTACATGCATGCTACATACATACTACATATATACTACATGCATGCTACATACATACTACATGCTACATACATACTACATATATACTACATACATACTACATACATGCTACATACATACTACATGCATGCTACATACATACTACATGCATGCTACATACATACTACATGCATGCTACATACATACTACATACATACTACATACATACTACATACTACATGTACTACTAGTATGTACATGCTAGAGATGGGGTGCACCTTACAAAGACTGGAAAGCATGTATTTGGAAGTCGCCTTGCTACACTTGTAAGGAGAGCTTTAAACTAGAACAACATGGGAAGGGAAGCAAAAGACCAGAAAAAGCCATACACCTGACAAATGCTATTGAGAACTCTGCTATTAGAAGTGGAAAGGAAGAACAAAGACGAAAGAATCTAATTAAAAAAAATATTGGAGAAAGAGAAACCAATCACAAACTAAAATGTTTCTATACTAATGCACAAAGCATGGGCAACAAACAAGGAGAATTGGAACTACTAACACAGGAAAAGAAATATGTCATTGGAATCACTGAAACTTGGTGGGACAATACACATGATTGGAATACAAGACTAGAAGGATACAACTTATTTGCAAGAAACAGACTTGATAAACGAGGAGGGGGTGTCGCATTGTATGTTAGAAACGCGTATATCTGCACAGAGATTGAAGCTTCAGAGACTGGGAGTTCTGTGGAAACTGTTTGGGTAAGAATACAAGGACAGAACAATGGAAAGGACACCATTGTAGGCATTTACTACAGGCCGCCTGTGCAAGCTGAAGATATGGATGAACTCTTTATGCATCAAATGGCCAAGTTCTCCAAAAAATATGACATAGTTGTCATGGGAGATTTCAACTATCCAGACATTTGTTGGGAATCTCTCTCAGGCAAAACTAACAGGTCAAGGAAATTCTTATCCTCTCTTGCTGACAACTTTATCTTCCAAAAGGTAAGGGAGAAAACAAGGGGAACTGCTACCTTGGATCTAATCCTTATAAACAGGGAGGAAATGGTTGAGGAGGTAAAAGTGGCTGGGACCCTAGGAGGTAGCGACCATGCTATTTTAGAATTTTGGATAACTAGAGGCGGAAGACCTGTGAAGACTCAGACGTCAAGGTTAGATTTCAGAAAGGCAGATTTTAAGGGATTCAGAAAGAGAATTGGAGGGATCCAATGGCTGGATATCCTTAAAGACAAAAATGTCCAGGAAGGATGGGAAATCTTGAAAAATGAAATTCTCAAAGCACAGTTGTTAACAATTCTGAAAAGAGGGAAGAATAGGAAGCATTTAAGGAAACCAGGATGGATGAACACAGAACTTAAGCACATGCTAAAAAGGAAGCAAAAAATGTTTATAAAATGGAAAGAAGGAGGCATATCTAAAGAAGAATATAATGCTGTCTGCAGAACCTGCAAGGCACAAATCAGATTAGCTAAAGCTGAAAATGAATTGAGGCTTGCAAGAGATGTCAAAAGCAATAATAAAGGATTTTGGGGATATGTAAAAAGTAAAAGAAAAGTCAAAGATGCTATAGGATTTTTACAGGATAAAAATGATGAAATGGTAAGACAGGATGTTGAGAAGGCTGAACTTTTAAATTCCTATTTTGCATCTGTTTTCTCTCAGAAAGGAAATGTAACATCAACTGCTATTCACTGTCCTATTAAGGGAATAGAAGAATCCAGGATATCTATAAACAGAAAGATAGTGAGGAAACACTTAGCTAACCTAAATGTATTCAAGTCTCCAGGTCCAGATGAATTACACCCCAGAGTACTGAAGGAGATAGCAGAAGAAATTTTTGAACCCCTCTCCATAATCTTTGAAAATTCTTGGAGAACAGGAGAAGTGCCAGAAGACTGGAGAAGAGCAAATGTTGTTCCTATCTTCAAAAAGGGGAAGAAGGTGGACCCAGGCAACTATAGGCCGGTGAGTCTGACTTCTATACCAGGAAAGATCTTTGAACAAATTATTAAACAACATGTATGTCAATACCTGGATAAGAATGAAGTGATTAAACAGAGTCAGCATGGGTTTGTAACTAATAAGTCATGTCAGACTAATTTAATTTCCTTCTATGATGGTATTACTGATTGGGTGGATCAAGGAAATGCTGTAGATATAGTATATCTTGACTTCAGCAAAGCATTTGACAAAGTCTCTCATACAATCCTTATTGAAAAAATGACTAAGTATGGAATGGACAAGGCAACTGTTAGGTGGATTCATAACTGGCTTAGTGATCGGACCCAAAGAGTGGTCGTAAATGGCTGCACATCCAGTTGGAAGAATGTCTCAAGTGGGGTACCACAGGGCTCTGTCCTGGGCCCTGTATTGTTCAACATCTTTATCAACGATTTAGATGAAGGAATTGAGGGTAAACTGATTAAATTTGCTGATGACACAAAGCTAGGAGGGATAGCTAATACTAGAGAAGAGAGAGAGAGGATTCAAAAAGATTTAAATAAACTGGAGAAGTGGGCAGCAACTAACAGAATGGTTTTTAACAGGGAGAAATGCAAAGTACTACATCTGGGCAATAAAAATGAAAAAAGTATATATAGAATGGGAGGAATAGGGCTAAGTGACAGCACATGTGAAAAAGACTTGGGTATACTAATAGATCACAGACTGAATATGAGTCAACAGTGTGATGCAGCAGCAAAAAAGGCAAATGAAATTCTAGGATGTATTAACAGAAGCATACAGTCTAGATCACGTGAAGTCATTATTTCCCTCTACTCCTCTTTGGTCAGACCTCATCTGGAATATTGTGTCCAATTTTGGGCACCACATTTTAAAAAAGACATCAACAAACTGGAGCAAGTTCAGAAAAGAGCGACCAGAATGGTGACCGGTCTGCAAACCCTGTCTTATGAGGAAAGGTTGCAGGATTTGGGAATGTTTAGTTTGCAAAAGAGAAGACTGAGAGGAGACTTAATAGCTGTCTACAAATATCTAAAGGGCTGTCACATTGTAGAAGGATCAACTTTATTCTCATTTGCACAAGGAAAGACTAGAAGCAATGGGATGAAGCTGAATGGGAGGAGACACAGATTAGATATTAGAAAAAACTTTTTGACAGTTAGAGTGATCAATGAGTGGAACAGGCTGCCACGAGAAGTGGTGAGTTCTCCTTCAATGGAAGTCTTCAAACAGAGGCTGGACAGACATCTAACTGGGATGATTTAGCGAATCCTGCTTTGGGCAGGGGGTTGGACCAGATGGCCCAGGAGGTCCCTTCCAACTCTACGATTCTATGATTCTATGATACATATATACTACATGCATGCTACATACATACTACATGCTACATACATACCACATACATACCACATACATACTACATACATACTACATACATACTACATGCTACATACATACTACATATATACTACATGCATGCTACATACATACTACATGCTACATACATACTACATACATACTACATACATACTACATGCTACATACATACTACATATATACTACATGCATGCTACATACATACTACATGCTACATACATACCACATACATACTACATACATGCTACATATATACTACATGCATGCTACATACATACTACATATATACTACATGCATGCTACATACATACTACATGCTACATGCATGCTACATACATACTACATACATACTACATGCTACATACATACCACATATATACTACATACATACAATACATTCATACAATACATACATAGACATACAGTACATATAACATAGAGTAACATACTTACCAATACTTGTCACATTGTTCCCCGAAGCCATTGTCTTTTCCGGAATAAATATTAACATAACAAACCACAAAAATACTCACCCACGATCCGAAGCAGTCCACGAGTGTGTCCCACGACGATCTTGGGTAGAGAACTGCAGCATCAGATGATGCTGCCGTTCTCTACGGGCTGCAGGAATCCAATGACGGAAGGTAGGTATCCTTCCACACTGTATTCCTCCGCCACTTAAAAAAAAAAAAGTCCCTAGTCTCACTTTATGCCATTGCTGCGTGGGAATTTCCCACACAGCAATGGCATAAAGTGAGACTAGGGACTTTTTTTTTTTTTAAGTGGCGGAGGAATACAGTGCGGAAGGATACCTACCTTCCGTCATTGGATTCCTGCAGCCCATAGAGAACGGCAGCAACAGCTGATGCTGCAGTTCTCTACCCAAGATCGTCGTGGGACACACTCGTGGACTGCTTCGGATCGTGGGTGAGTATTTTTGTGGTTTGTTATGTTAATATTTATTCCGGAAAAGACAATGGCTTCGGGGAACAATGTGACAAGTATTGGTAAGTATGTTACTCTATGTTATATGTACTGTATGTCTATGTATGTATTGTATGAATGTATGTATGTAGTATATATGTGGTATGTATGTAGCATGTAGTATGTATGTAGTATGTATGTAGCATGCATGTAGCATGCAGTATGTATGTAGCATGCATGTAGTATATATGTAGTATGTATGTGGTATGTATGTAGCATGTAGTATGTATGTAGCATGCATGTAGTATATATGTAGTATGTATGTAGCATGTAGTATGTAGCATGCATGTAGTATATATGTAGTATGTATGTAGCATGTAGTATGTATGTAGCATGCATGTAGTATATATGTAGTATGTATGTGGCATGTAGTATGTATGTAGCATGCATGTAGTATGTATGTAGCATGCATGTAGTATGTATATGGTATGTATGTAGCATGTAGTATGTATGTAGCATGCATGTAGTATATATGTGTTATGTATGTGGTATGTATGTAGCATGCATGTAGTATGTATGTAGTATGTATGTAGTATGTATGTAGCATGTAGTATGTATGTATGTAGCATGCATGTAGCATGCAGTATGTATGTAGCATGCATGTAGTATATATGTAGTATGTATGTAGCATGTAGTATGTAGCATGCATGTAGTATATATGTAGTATGTAGCATGTAGTATGTATGTAGCATGCATGTAGTATATATGTGTTATGTATGTAGCATGTAGCATGCATGTAGTATGTATGTAGTATATATGTGGTATGTATGTAGCATGCAGTATGTATGTAGCATGCATGTAGTATATATGTAGTATGTATGTTGCATGTAGTATTTATGTAGTATGAATGTAGCATGTATGTAGTATGTAGTATGAATGTAGCATGTATGTAGTATGCATGTTGTATGTATGTAGCATGTAATTTTTTTTTTTTTTTTTTTACATTTAACACATTAGCCGGATGATGGGACTACTACTGTCCCATCATTGGCTAATGTGTCAATCACTGTCATGGTAGCAGGCATCGCCCGATGGGACTTGTAGTCCCATCGGACGATGCCTGCACAGACCCCCGGAGCCTGCACAGCCCCCCGGCAGGCCGGCACAGCCCCCCGGCAGGCCGGCACAGCCCCCCGGAGCCTGCACAGCCCCCCGGCAGGCCGGCATAGCCCCCCGGCAGGCCGGCACAGCCCCCCGGCAGGCCGGCACAGCCCCCCGGAGCCTGCACAGACCACCGGCAGGCCGGCACAGACCACCGGAGCCTGCACAGACCCCCTGGCAGGCCGGCACAGACCCCCTGGCAGGCCGGCACAGCCCCCCGAAAGGCCCGTACAGACCCCAGAGAGGCTGTACAAGGGCAGGAAAGGGTTTTTCTTATTCCGATACCGGAAGTCCCATAGACTTGAATGGGACTTCCGGTATCGGAATCGGCGATACCGATACTTTTTTTAAAGATCGGCCGATACCATCCGATACGATACTTTGAAGTATCGGACGGTATCGCTCAACTCTACTTGCCAGGCGTCTCCCCACGCCCTTTTAAAGCCTCTTGCTACCGGGCACAAAAAAAGTTCTCACGTCCTTGTAGATAGCTTCTTCTTAGTTACTCATCTTTTTATAGTCTTTTTCTTTGTCCGTGGTTTTCTTATTAAAAAAAAATCGGGCAGGTGGTCTCGGAGCGATCACGAGAGGTTCTCCTTCAGGCTGGCTTCCTTTGATCGGTTTCACGTGTGGCCTCACGCGTTTCTTTTATTTTTTTCTCTTCACTCTTCCAACCTCAAACTCTCATCTGCAACTTCTTCCACAAAGGTTCTTCTGGAGGCCACTCTCCGGAGCTGCTCCTCCTGGCTGGCAATCGCCACTTGTAAGAAAATGTTCTTATCGGGAGAGTTGGAAGAGCCGGATAAAACTGCAGACAATTCTTCTCGAAGCTGAGGTTGAAGTTTATTCGGAGATACACGGCAAAACAGATACAGAATAACAGAGGAGTCAGAATATGCGGGCAAAAACAAGAATTCAGACAGGCACAAATTTGCTAGGAGGTCTAGCGGTGATAAGGCTCTGTGCCCTGGCCATGGTGAGGCACAGTGGCATGATGGTGATGGAATGGCAACAAGCAACAGTAACAGGAGCTTCTTACACATTATGAGAACAAAGAAAGCTGCATTTTGCTGCAGAAAGGCGTCCATAGTATAATTTTGAGGCATACATAAGTTAATCCACATAAATAGGTATTTTACGATATAATGATATATAATATGACCCTTTTAATTTACTTTTCGTTACACGATATTAAAGACCCATATAAGTCAGGATTATGTATGGCTATTGCCTTCAATCTCATCATTGTCTCCAGTCTAGGTCCTTAAATTCTTACATCCTGACATTTTAACTACTCTACACTTCGCTACCACACTATCACGTATAAGCATACTGACCATATATTTGGTGACCCTATTCCCCTATTGATCCAATCTTCCTCTATGCACATCTACTGAAGTTGGTAAGAGACATGATCTCATTTTCCATCCTCCATTTAGTACATTTTATTAGCTCTTTTGTAAAAGTTGAATCTTCTCTAACTTTCAACAAAATAGCTGCTAGAGACAACATGGCCGCTCAGTATATTATGGCTGATCATTCTCTTACACTCTGTACACCTCGAACACTCGCAGCTTCTCTCCGTGCACCTCATACACGCGCGGCTCCTCTCCGTACACCTCGTAAATGCATGGCTCCTCTCCGTACACCTCGTACATGCGCCTCCTCTCCGCACACCTCCTACATGCGCGGCTCCTCTCCGTACACCTTGTACACACACGGCTCCTCTCCGTACACCTCGTACATGTGCGGCTTCTCTCCGTACACTTCGTATACATGCGGTTCCTCTCCGTACACCTCCTACACGTGCAGCTCCTCTCCGTACACCTCGTACACGTGCGGCTCCTCTCCATACACCTCGTACACGTGCGGATCCTCTCCATACACCTCGTACACGCACAGCTCCTCACCGTACACCTCGTACACGTGCGGCTCCTCTCCGTACACCTCGTACACACGCGGCTCCTCTCCGTACACCTCGTACACGCGCGGCTCCTCTCCGTACACCTCGTACACGCGCGGCTCCTCTCTGTACACACGCGGCTCCTCTCCCTACGCTTCGTACACACGCGGCTCCGCTCCGTACACCTTGTACACACGTGGCTCCTCTATGTACACCTCATACACGTGCGGCTCTGCTCCGTACACACGCGGCTCCTTTCTGTACACCTCGTACACACACGGCTCTACTCCACACATCTCGTACACACACGGCTCTGCTCCGTACACCTCGTACACACACAGCTCTGCTACATCCACCTTGTAAACCCCTCCTGACCCCACACAGAAACTTTACCTCATCCAGCACCATGACAACCCACACAGCAGAGTCCTGCAGACACGGAGGATCCTGATCATGTGACCCCTGACTCCTCCCCTCATGTGACCTCATCACAGGTCCTGTGCGCACAGCCACAGAACAGCCTAGGTCATCAATGCAGGCTGTGGATGGCTGCGGCGGGTCTATCAGGGAGGGTGAGGATGGGGTGCATGGGGGGGCGTGGAGGCTCAGTGCAGTGCAGGAAGAATAGAAGAATAGACTCCCGGGCGGGACACGGGGGCATCAAAAACGGGACTGTCCCGCGAGAATCGGAACAGTTGGGAGATATCATGGCCTGACCTGCCGGTCCCCTGACTTCCCCAGGGCCTGGTCGCAGTGGTGACTTCTACGACCGTGGTAGTTACGCCCCTGGCTAGATGTCATCCATGTAGAGGAGGTGGCTGACGGTGCTTCCACTCTTGAACTTGTATCCATAACCAGACTCTGTTCTGATGACTGTTATCTCTTCAACCTAAGTTTTCGTTCCCATAGTAAGACACCTCATACTTGAATCAAACTTTGTCATCCAAGTGCAGTCTGATTACCGTGGATGCCGTGATTGGAGGAGATGGAGAAATTACTTTCTCCGTCTCCTCACCTGTACTGCTATTCTCTCATGTGAGAGGATGGGAGCACAGTGCATTGACACTAGGATCAAACTCTGACAGAGTTTGAGCAGAATATCATTTACATAATCCGCTCCAATTCTCTTGTGTGACTCTGGCTTAATCATGACCTCGAAAGAACGACTTTTCCTGCTGGCTGTACAACTAAGGGTATGTGCACGTCTTTTTCAGGAGCATCTACTCCTGAAGAAGCGCGAGCGAAACCCACAAAGAATTATATTAATTTCAATGTATAGACTTGCTGTTCACATATTCAGTTTTTGAGCCCCTTTTAACAGATTCAGGCTTCTAAAGACACCAAGTGGTTAAAATAAGTCACCCGACAATTCTTCAAGCATTTTCTGCTCTTGAAAACACTCTATACTGTAATAGAAGGCGATAGGAAAACTGAAAAGATAATTTTTTTGAACGTTTTGGCAGTGTTTTTGCTTAAAAAATGCTATCGATTTCTTTGTTGTTGAATAGTGTAAGAAAAAAAACAAAAAATGGAAAATGCAAGTTAAAAAAAGCCACAAAAATGTTTTTTAAAACATCGTTTGTAAAGAATATCGAAAAAGTGCTCAGGAAATAAAGTAACACTAAAGAAGACACTTCTGGGAAAAAAATGCAGGCGCGTCTTGAAGCATTTTCCTACTGAAAAACTTGGTGGTTTTGCCTGCATGGAAAAAAAGTCATGTGCATTTACCCTGGAGGTTAGTTTTGCAAGTCCTTTTTTTTTTCATACATAAAAATTTTTTTTTTTTTTTCCAGCGTAATGGACCCATTTTTGGTCCAGATGTCCATTTTTACAATCCTTTCATCCGGAAAAAAAAAGAAAAAAAAGCAGAAATATTTTTTAGCTTTTCTTATCCATGGAATAGTAAAATACACACAGCACACGGATGAGGATGACATTCATGTACTATCGGTTTTTCGATGCCATGCTGCTATATTAATGCTATTTTTGAATGCAGCTTTATTGTGCTGTCTTACACTCAAGTCACCAACAGATGGCAGAAAAACTCAACAATTTGCTTCTTCACGAACCTTTTATTTTTCCTTTAAATTTTTTAAGCATTTCCCATTTTTTCGCACATGTTGCTGTCTATACATAAATTAACATGAAAACTAAAACCCCTGATTGCTACAGTTCATGGACTCTATTCTTTACTTTTCTAATTGATGCCAAGGTCCCTCCAGTATTGCATCAGGTTTATTTTTTTTCCTGTTGTAGAGGTGAATGGTCAAACCAGCCTAAAGTATGCTGCAATAAATGCAAGATTCGGGAATCATGAGGCAAGACAATTTTAGTTACAGGTATGTACATAATGTCTTAGAACAGGTAATTATTCGAGTGGACATTAAATGGAGCAGAGCTGCAGATTGACCAGTATTTCACCACCCACCCATCCTTTTTAGAGCGAGCATCTTATAGAACCCCAAAATTCTTGGTGCAGACGTAATTTACTTTTGTGCAATACTCAGTTTTACTCTAGAAAAAAAAATGTGGATTTGTAATTTTTTTTCTTAAGTCCCAGTGTCTGGAAAATATTGAAGTTTGTAAGCCCCTGTTTGGCTGAGATGTTTCCATCCGCCGGTGCTCGAGTCTTTAAAGGTGGATGATCTGCCAGGAAGAATTGTACTCAGTGGAAAAACAAGTTTCTAGT
This sequence comes from Dendrobates tinctorius, assembly GCF_039654945.1. Lineage (NCBI taxonomy): Eukaryota > Metazoa > Chordata > Amphibia > Anura > Dendrobatidae > Dendrobates > Dendrobates tinctorius. Next base: position 204,275 of record NW_027361806.1, read on the forward strand.
TGCCAGAAACAATATTGAAGAACCCTAAGGATCTACAATACCTTTCTAAAGGCTTTCTACTCCAAAGATCCAATCACCTTGGACTGAGGGTCACCTAGGTGGCATTTATCACTACCCATATGACTGTTTTGACTCGAGAGATTGGCATTTTGAGAACCATTTTGGAGAACGTCTTGCAAAACAGTTTTCCGAAGTTGGAATATTGAGAGTTTATTTTGAGGCTCATTGACAATAATATTCTTCAACTACAAAAACAGTTAGAAACTCAAAATTGATAGTGTTGGCCCCCTCAAAAACAATCTGGGAATAATGGTGAAAAAGGATAAGGGAAAGGCCAATCTACTAAACTCTTTTTCTTTATAGTATTGACACAAGAAAATAAGCTGACAAATGACATGATCGGGGAATACCTAAATTCTCAAATAAATTTCATCTGCTTAGCTCAACAGGAAGTACAGCGTCACCTCAAAATAACAAATCACTGAGCCCACAGGGCATACACCCCCGAGTACTGAAGGAATTAAAGATTTATGACAATCTCCAAAATACTATCCCAATATGTTGTAGGTGTAATAGTAATATACTTTATGAGCCTGGATACTACCTGATGGAGCTGGACCACCTGCTGAGCCAGGTGTCCTCTTACAGCTGCATATGCTGAAGGAGGATTGTAAGCTGCCATTAAATACCCCCATATTCTTCACACCTCCAATTAGAAATGTAGTTTAGCTTTTCTGATTTGCTAGGTCCATTTCCTCGTGTGCAGTGATTGCAGGACCTTAGGTATCCATGGTTACAAACACTAACAACTAGCTACCTGTCACTATATCAGTGGTCATAACCATGGATACCTAATATCCTACAATGACTGCACATGAGGAAAGAGACAAAACGAATCAGAAAAACTATACTACATTTCTAATTGTAGGTATTTGCTAATATTATTATTATTACACCTACTACATATTGGGATAGGATCTTGGAGATGGGAATTCCTCTTTAAGTTCAGTGAACAGTGTTGAAGTTCCTAATGGAGAAAAATGTGGCGCTATCTAAGCGTAGTGAGACATAATCAATTGAGTGGGTGAGTTTCTATGGGAATTTGCTCACCTGGTGCAGTTGTGCAAAGTGAGGCACAACTCCTGCTTGAAATATGGATGTATCCCACAAAGTAGATGTCAGGCAGGAGGACCAGGGAATGGTGGTGTCTTTGCCACCGAAAGATATCAAGGTGCAGAAATTTCAGGTTGCTTGTAGATAATTTTTTAAAAAATTTAAACTGATAAAAACTATATACACAATGCATTTCGGCTGTTTGCAGCCTTCTTCAGGTGTATTCTTCAAGTGTATATATACCTGAAGAAGTCTGCAGACAGCTGAAATGCGTTGTGTTTCTAGTTTTTATCAGTTTAAATTAAAAAAAATCATCTACAAAAAACCTGAAATTTCTGCACCTTGATATCTCTCGGTGGCGACAACAGCGCCATTCCCTGGTCCTCCTGTCTGGCATCTTTAAGTTCAGTGATAGGCAGACCATTATTTCCAATTTTCCAACTGGATCTGTACTACAGGACTGGCACATAGCAAATATGGTGCCATGATTCAAAATGGGATAAAAAACTGAGTCAGGAGACTATTGGCCTATAAGCTTAACTTGGAGGGTTTTCTACGAGATGTATCCTGAAGCATCTCACTAAAAGTAACCACATAACCCAGCATCAACATGAGTTTAGGAGTGATCGGTCCTGATAACTTTATGTTATCACCTTTAATGAGGAGATATGTTCCAGACTGGACCAAGCTAAGGCCGAGGATGTCCTCTTGGGTTGGGTCACGGAGAAGGTAACACATCCTAAGGGATAAGATCATGAGGAGTTAAGAAAATGATTTATTTATTGATTTTTCGATGTTATTTCGGATACTTATCGTTAGCCATCTTTCAATGTGGTAGATGTAAGACCAAGCAGTGATAAATACAGTAGAATTTGAGCCGTTTCACCACGCTTTATCTTAGGCTTTGACAAGCATCACATATCATTTTCTGTAACGTGGGAGATGGCGGACAGCGCTTTCCATAATTTATAAAAGTGTTACGGTCTGTCTATTAGAGATATAACTGTGTCAGGGTCAAGATGAAAGATTATAAACAGAGACGAGATATAACTTGGTCAGGGTCAAGATGAAAACATACAGATGTAGACATAAGCCAGAGCGCCGTGACTTCAACTGGAGCTTAACCCTACGTTTTTCTACCCAAGAAAGATAGATAACATCTTACTTTTGAAGATATTTGTTCTTTCGAATATGAAAAATATGCCCCTGTTGGGATATTACTAGAGGAATCTAAATATTCCACCAGCACGGTATATCACGCCTTTATTAATGTATTTCAGAATATCAATGAAGTTAAACAATAATCTTTCGTTTTATTTTTTATTTCATAAATCAATAGTAAACAAACTTTGTAACAGATCTTATCTGAGAAATCTGCTTCTTTCTCATCCTGGACTGATTTTTCACTTTCAATTCATGGGTAAAATTTGTAAAATCTGTCTTCAGTGAAGACAGATTTTCCCATTGCTGAAATAGGATTTACAACAGACAAAGACATTCTGCTGCAAGTTCTCCTAAAACCTCAGTTACAGTTCTCCATAGCACTTTATGAGCACCAGCTGTCATCTCCTATCTCAGTATTGGAAAAATCTGTATTCACTAAAGACACATTTTATCCTTGAATTGTGAATTTTGAAAATGAATTATCAGTCCTGGAGGAGAAAGAAACAGACTTCTCAGATAAGATATATTAGAAAGTTTCTCATCTTCATCTGCACTATTATGAAAAAAAATTGAAACTCTCCTTTGTGTAGTTTCTCTGCTACTCTTCCAGAAATTTATGAATAAATTGACAAATGGGTGTTGTCATCGAGGGCGGGTCCTTACACAGTTTCACACTGTATAGGCTTAGTCTAGGGGAAAGGTCACACCCAGATGCCATTTTGTCCTCATAAATTTCTAGTGGGGAAATGGCACAGCAGAGAACTCAAAAAAGATAATGTAGTTTGTTTTATTTCATGGAGCATACAAGTATCTCCTGACAGGACCACTTTAAATGAGAAGGACTTTTCCAGAATGGCGTCACGTAAAGAATTTCAGCTTTTGCATTTTTTTGGTTTGTCAAAGACAAAAAAAACTCTGTGGTCAGCAGAAGAAAAAACAAAGCTTGCAGGATAACATCCACAGGTCGCTGCTTTGTTCACAATGGAGAAGACAAAAGTTTGTGAAAACAAACATTCCTTACGATAAACTCTGTTAAAGCCTCTTAGGTGTTTACACGTTCGCAAAAATTGGCCCGAGATTCGTTATTATTCTTGGGTTAAACTTTATTCCCACATGCTTCACTTTGTAAAGAATGAGATCGTACATGTAGATATGAGGCGGATCAGGTAGCGGGTCATTGAGCAAAATAAACATAATACTCGGCTATATAAAATACGAGCCTCCGAAGCGCCAAACATAACTTCAAGCCATTTCCTTCAAATAAGTTTTTGAAAAACCAAAGTAAAATAAATGTTGGACTTCTTTAATTGAAAGAGTTTAATCTTCAAAATGTGCTTATTCAAGGCTCCTCTGGTGTGATTATAAGGGTGGCGAAATGTTGGAAGCCACCAATAGGTTATGACCATCTTGGTGGTTCACGGCTGAAGAGGGAGTCACAACATCCAAGCACAGGCCACAGGAAGTGGCAGTACGAAAAAACGGAGTGTTTACGTAACTCGGACATGCTGCACTGTTTGCGTAATTACAATTTATTTCTCTGGTAGTTACAGAAGCAGTAAAGCGAAGTCAAGCTCAAGTGTTCCTGTAGCCTCCGGTTCTGTGGCCAGAGCTTGGATAATGTTACTCCTATTGATGGCACGAATGACTAAGATGTATCCTTGGCTCCATTTCCTTATCCTGAGACTGCTGCCCTCTGCTGTGCTCCACATCGGGTTTTGTAAGTTGCCCAGAGTAGATCTATGAATTATCACACTAGACTATTTAAGGCACATTTAGGCACACACCTGTGTCTTGGGATTGAGGCTCTACACCTCTTAGTTTGGTTTGCTCCTTTTGTACATAATGCCCTTTACTTGCTTACATCTCCACTGGATTTTACAGTACTTCATCCATTCCACTGCTCCTGAGATTCCTGATTAGGCAAAGTCATTACTGCCCATGTGCCTTCCTGTTTGCTGCATTAACACTCAGAGTCCGTGTGCCTACCTGTACCTGAGGTCCATAGTCATCCATGTAGTATAATGCACTACCCTTAGTCCACCATACAATTTAATGCACAACCCATATTCATCCATGTAGTATAATGCATTCCCCATAGTCATCCATGTAGTCATACATGTAGCCTAATGCATTACCCATAATCATCCATGTAGTATAATGCACAGCACATAGTCATCCATGTAGTATAATGCATTCCCCATAGTCATCCATGTAGTATAATGCATTCCCCATAGTCATCCATGTAGTCATACATGTAGCCTAATGCATTACCCATAATCATCCATGTAGTATAATGCACAGCACATAGTCATCCATGTAGTATAATGCACAGCCCATAGTCATCCATGTAGTATAATGCACAGCACATAGTCATCCATGTAGTATAATGCACAGCACATAGTCATCCATGTAGTATAATGCACAGCACATAGTCATCCATGTAGTATAATGCACAGTCCATAGTCATCCATGTAGTATAATGCACAGCTCATAGTCATACATGTAGTATAAGGCACAGCCTATAGTCATCCATGTAGTATAATGCACAGCCCATAGTCATCCATGTAGTATAATCCACAGCCCATAGTCATACATGTAGTATAAGGCACAGCCCATAGTCATCCATGTAGTATAATGCACAGCCCATAGTCATCCGTGTAGTATGATGCACATCCCATAGATATCCATGTAGTATAATGCACAGCCCATCCTCATACATGCAGTATTATGACCATGGGCACCGTGTACTCACTGATTTTAGAAAAATAAACCATTATGCACATTTTTTCGTGTGCTCCCCCGCCATGTGGCATCTTTAGGTCAGCGGCTGACTTCAGTGTGAAAGCGACAGGCGCGCATGATGTCACTGCCATGCATCCCCAGTCACGTGCATGCCGTTGTCATCTGCTGTCTTCTGATTGGTCAGCAGCGTGTATTGTGGCGCATGGAATCGATGGGTTTGTGCGCTGCAAAATACTTCAGCTGAATGTGTGTCCAAGGACAATCATCCAGCTGAAGTATTTGCTGGTATAGGTAGGCCACTCACCTGCCGGATTCGGATGCAGTGGTCACTACGCCCTTGGGTACATGAAAAAAAACGAATGCCACATGTGCCGCAGACATTGACATGTGAAGAAGGCCTAACTCTGGGGATAAGCTGCTTCTCAAGGTTGTTATGATCAGCACAACACTCAGAGGAGAACACAGGCACTGACCCATCTGTACTCTGAAGGATATCAATGCAGCTAAAGGTAGGGTAATAGACTCGGGACAAGCAGGGATTTGGAAGCCAATTGCATGAATTTCTTACAGGAATGAAGACAAATCCCATAATAAAGTGATTTGCAAAGTTTCATAAGTTTCTATGCTGGATAAAATTATAAAATTACAAACAGGTGGTGATATAGAGTTCAAGTCCTCTTCCTTTCTGAAGAGGCAATTTGCATATTACGTTTCCCAAAGAAGCATTGCACCGCGAATAAGCTTCTTTACATTGGCATGCCACGGTCGGTATGTCACTTTTCCACATACCCCTTAGATCTCAGTCTAGAGCCTCTCACCTAGTCAAATTAATTCTCATACTTTGCACTGATGAGGGGTAATACCCCAAAACACCATGTCTGCAAACTGAGATTCATATTGCAAGGCTCGTTAAAGGGTCGGTAGTGACTTGTAATATTTTTGCTTACAATTTGTATTAAAAAAATTGTTTAGTAATTGTGTTGTATATGGGTCAAAGTTTTGTACATTTTTCTTTAATTATTGTAACATGTTTCCTTGTGTCACCCCTGACACCCCCAACAGTATTCTGTGGTTTCATCACAATTTATTACTTGATTCCACTTATGGCTCCACTTCTCATCCACATAAACATCTTAGACAAAAAACTTTTTGTACAGCTGAGGAACTTTTAACAAAAAGCTTCTTTAGTATAATCTGGCGTCTTTTTATACGTTTTATTTTACTTTGTGGTTTCTTATTTTACAGATGAGTAAATATTTTGTGGCACCTTTCTGAGCCTGGATCGTACTGTTTGCATTCCTGGAGATGATGTGAAATGAAGATCTTTTTTTTTTGCCCAGAGAATCACTGTCTACATTACTGGCAGTGATCAGCATCCTCGACTTTTATACAGCGCCAGATAAACTCCTCTGCGCCCAGCTCTCACTTTAATACTTATAATAACAGGGATTTTGCCGAGTGATTTAAGCTTTTATAACTTGTTGATTTCCTGACTCACGATACTCTTAGTTCAAAAGCGTGAAAATCAAGTCAGGTTTTTGAAGCATTTTTATATATGTTTTGTCTATACTTTAGATCACACAGAAGATTGTGGCTTTGTGTTTGATGCCATAGACCTAAAAATCCCTGATATTTTACTGAACTTTAATGAAAAGTGGCAACGGCAATATTTTTCTTAATTATTTTCTTTATTTTCCATTTTGGGGTAATAAAACTAAAAAGAATAACTGAATCATATAATGAATTGCTAAGACGGGAAATTACGTAATTAAAGTACTATTTAAAGGAACTGTGAAAAATAAACTAAAAAATATATAAATGGAAAAAAAAATGATATTAATTTTTATTTAACCCTCATTCTTTTTCTTCCCAGACTAAAAGGTGCCGTCTCAACTGCTTAAATGTAAAGTGTTTATAAAATCAAGGAACTTTGTAATTTTCCTCTTATTTAAAATCCTTTCTGCCCTCAAGAAGTGGAGTTAAAGTGAGGGTCAGTGGTATCGAGGAGCTGTGAGGGATTGGAAGGCGAGTATATGCTATTTATTTTTTTTCTATTAGGGAGGCCATACACAAAGTTAAAGGGTTTATCTCAGTGGTGTATCTAGAGTCCCATAGGCCCTGGAGTAAAATTTGGATCTGGGCCCTCACCAGCATGTTGTTCAGAGGTATGGGCCCTTGTACCTTTCTAGATCTTATAAAGACATGCTTGTTCACCCACCCCCCTCCCCCAAGTAATAATGTCTTGTATCCTGTCATAATGTCCTCGATCCTGGTCCCTTCCTGCAACAATGCATCCTGTCTGTGAGAAAGAGCCCCATCCTGGGACCCTTCCCAGTATAATTTTCCCCATTATTTGCCCCTTCCAATAATAATGGCTAGAATCCTGACCCCTTCCAGTAATAATATCCCCCATCGTGGGCTTCTTCCAGTAATAATATCCCCCCACCCAATAATAATATCCCTGATCCTGGCCCCTTTAACAATGTACCCTTTCTGTAATAATGAGCCTCATCATGGGCATCTTCCTGGTATATTGTGTGCCTTTCTTGGCCCCTTCCAATAATAATGTCTAGCATCCTGGCCCCTTCCAGTAATAATGTCCCTTTTCCTATAATAATGTACCCTTTCTGTAATTCTTGGGCACCTTCCTGGTATAATAAGCCCCATTCTGGGCCCTTCCAGTAATAATGTCCCACATCCTGGGCTTCTTCCAGTAATAATGTCAACAACCTATATGTCCCCGATCCTGGCCTGTTGTGAGTTCATTTTCCCCTTCACCATTGAGGTCTGATGAACTCCCTCTTCTGGTGAAGGAAAGTAGTGAGGCTGATTACAAAGCACCTGAGCAGAATGATGATGACTGGGTGACTGGGATTGCTGACTGGATATAAGGCAGCCGATGCCCTTCTGCCTTGCAGGTGATTACTCTGAGGGATTCTTGGAGACCAGTCTGATTCCTGCTCCTCAAAAGCTAAGTTTTCTGCTCTACTTTTTGCATTTGTGTTTTGGTTTTGTTTTTGCCTTGTTTTTCTCGTTTTCTGCCTTTCCCTGCTTAGTGAGCTGAATTCCTTTTTGCTCTGTCTTCAGATAATACCTGAGTACTGATATAGTCTTTTTGAAGCCTAGCGTCTTCAGGGCTTTTTTCCCTATCAGTCTGTTGGCTCTTGTTTTTGAGAGGGTTTCGGCGGATTGCAGACAGCAGCTTTTCTATTCTGTCCTATTTAGTTAGCTTGGACCCCATAATTTTCTCAGCCTATCTTTCTACTGTATCTGTGTGTTTTTTCATCTTGCTTCACCGTCATTATATGTTGGGGGCTGCCTATTGCTTTGGGGTCTTCTCTGGGGCAGTTTAGATTTCCCTTTCTGTCTTTAGGCTATGTAGTTCTCCGGCTGTGATCGAGGGGTCTAGGGCACCGTAGGAACCCCCCACGGCTACTGCTAGTTGTTGTTGTTAGGTTCAGGGGTCTGCAATTCGATAGCTGCCAACTTCTCTGGTTTTCTGGACTTAGCTAGTATTTCTGTTTTTGCCTCCTACGGTGACTCATTCATAACACTGGCCCCTTTGACAATGTACCCTTTCTGTAAATAATGTGTCTAAACCTGGGCCCCTTTCAGTAATAATTTCTCCCATCCTGGACCTTTCCCATAATAATACCCCCCATCCTGGGCTTCTTCCAGTAATTGTGTCCCTCTTCCTATAACAATGTCCCCCATCAAGGGCTTCTTCCAGTAATAATATTCCACCTACTAGTGTCTCCCATCCTGGACCCCTTCCTGTAATAATGCCCCCCATCCTCAGACACACATACAGCTGAAATAGGCCCTGGCCTCAGCAGGCTCCCATCCTACATGGGTCCAGTCACAGTCGGACCATAACGATCGTTATGCCCCTGGGTTTTCTCATCTGAATGAATTGGGAAATTGCAAACTGCTTCTAAAAATAAGTAATTTAGAAATGTTATTTTTCTTAAAATTCCTTTCTGGAGAAATTTTAAATTCTATACTTTTTTTCTCACTGCCTAGCTTACCAGCCACCTCTGCAGTCTATTAGTGGTGGCCCATTTCCTAGGCAAGGAGCATGCACTTGGAAGCTATTTACTATTCAACCTGCAACAACTGCGCAGAAGCTGATTGGATCGCATGATCCAACCAACTTCAATGGCCCATGTTTTTTGCCTTTACAGATTTTAATGTGAGATAAAAATGACCAGACAATATGAATTTCCAGGTCAGTACAATTGGGCGATACCAATATGAAATATTTTAGTTATTCTGTATTTTATTAACTTTAGAAAATTCAGGAGTTCGTAACCTTTTTTATAATCCTGTTGACAAATCCGTATGAAGGTATGTTTTCTGCATGACAAATGGACATTTTTATGGGTGCCATTCTTTACGCTATTCAATGTATGGGTAATTTTATTTTTATAGACCAGAAGGGAGGACAAAAGAATTGCAGTGCTCACCTGATCCTTGAAGATATAATTCTTTATTCCATTACATGGTTAACATCGTGAGGTGCGGTTGTGAAGGTGGCAGGGGAGATTAACAGGTGAGACAGGAGTCCTGACGGACTACGGCCTTACTTGCCATTCTATGGGTCCAACCCATAGAAGTAAGGCGCGAAACGGCCGTAATCCTTCAGGTCTCCTGTAGGAGCGCAAGTAAGGTGTGAAATGGCTGTGGTTCTAGGATCGGGTGAGTGCTGCAATTCTTTTGTTCTCCCTTCTGGTCTATTAGTACATGCTATAATTAAGCATCAACCTGAAGCATCCTCTTAAGAGTTGTATGAAGTTTATTGGATTCGCGGACACGTAAAAAAGCTGTCTCTATTTCTCCCTCTCTGGACAATTTTATTTTTATGCTTTCATAAATCAGACTTTTACAGACATGGCAATATCAAATTTGTAGTTTTTTTTATTTTGTTAATCTTTTTAATTTTGGATTGGGTTAAAGCAGGAACGGGGAACCTTTTATTCTGCCAAGGACCATTTGGATATTTAAACCATTGTTCGGGGGCTGTACAAATTGCATGGAACTCCACCCACAAAGTAAATCTTGACACTGGCACTGGTGTCGGGACATAATCTTTCATTACATGTGCCTCAGCATTCAGTAGTATACACTGCGAGCATGTGCTTACAGAGCAAGAAGATATCAAAATGCCGGTGGCCATCAAAACACAGCGGTCCCCAGGAATCTGCCTGGGGGTCGTAGAAAAGATCATAAATGGCTCTTGGGCCTGAGGTTCCACACCCCTGGGTTAAAGAGATTTAAATGTTTATTTTATTTTTAATTTGATCGTTTTGGATTATGAAAAGAGGTTTTAAAGCTTCTGTTAATTTCCGTTTCATCATTTATAGTGTATACTTTGATGTTTTAGGTTTTCATTATAGAGTAAAATTAACAATTCCCTATGAATAGCAACCATAGGCTGGGGGCAAGTGCCAGCTGTATAATACAGCAGGTTGAGCAGGCTCAACTCCTGAGCCTGATTCAAGTATCCGCACTCAACATAGGACATACAAGTACAGTACATCCTGTGTTGGGAAAAAATAAAGAAATTCCATGTAAGCCACATGGGGCAGAGGCCGATGTAAATAGTGAGAATCACTTTGCAGTGTTTTGTAATATGTTGGAGCTATGAGAGTTACCAACCAAAGAGCTTTGCTAATCTTAGGATACCATCTGGTGTCAGGTACATTAAGGGGATTCTCCAGGCATTTGACATTGATGACCTTAGGATGGCTCATCAATATTGGATCTGTGGGGGTCTGACAACCGATAAACCTCAATTAGCTGTTATTGGTTTCGGTGTGGGCCCGGTGGAAAGCTTCACCGTCCAGCTCTGTTCATTGTTTAGTGGGGGATCCTATTCTTTTGCACTGGTTCAAACTACTGGAGGTAATAACAGCTGGTCAGAGGGAGTGCCAGATGTTGAACCGATCTGATATTGATGACCTGTCCTAAAGAAACCCCTTTATACAGTGGGGAAAAAAAGTATTTAGTCAGTCAGCAATAGTGCAAGTTCCACCACTTAAAAAGATGAGAGGCGTCTGTAATTTACATCATAGGTAGACCTCAACTATGGGAGACAAACTGAGAAAAAAAAATCCAGAAAATCACATTGTCTGTTTTTTTTTTCATTTTATTTGCATATTATGGTGGAAAATAAGTATTTGGTCAGAAACAAGCAATCAAGATTTCTGGCTCTCACAGACCTGTAACTTCTTCTTTAAGAGTCTCCTCTTTCCTCCACTCATTACCTGTAGTAATGGCACCTGTTTAAACTTGTTATCAGTATAAAAAGACACCTGTGCACACCCTCAAACAGTCTGACTCCAAACTCCACTATGGTGAAGACCAAAGAGCTGTCAAAGGACACCAGAAACAAAATTGTAGCCCTGCACCAGGCTGGGAAGACTGAATCTGCAATAGCCAACCAGCTTGGAGTGAAGAAATCAACTGTGGGAGCAATAATTAGAAAATGGAAGACATACAAGACCACTGATAATCTCCCTCGATCTGGTGCTCCACGCAAAATCCCACCCCGTGGGGTCAGAATGATCACAAGAACGGTGAGCAAAAATCCCAGAACCACGCGGGGGGACCTAGTGAATGAACTGCAGAGAGCTGGGACCAATGTAACAAGGCCTACCATAAGTAACACACTACTCCACCATGGACTCAGATCCTGCAGTGCCAGACGTGTCCCACTGCTTAAGCCTGTACATGTCCGGGCTCGTCTGAAGTTTGCTAGAGAGCATTTGGATGATCCAGAGGAGTTTTGGGAGAATGTCCTATGATCTGATGAAACCAAACTGGAACTGTTTGGTAGAAACACAACTTGTCGTGTTTGGAGGAAAAAGAATACTGAGTTGCATCCATCAAACACCATATCTACTGTAAAGCATGGTGGTGGAAACATCATGCTTTGGGGCTGTTTCTCTGCAAAGGGGCCAGGACGACTGATCCGGGTACATGAAAGAATGAATGGGGCCATGTATCGTGAGATTTTGAGTGCAAACCTCCTTCCATCAGCAAGGGCATTGAAGATGAAACGTGGCTGGGTCTTTCAACATGACAATGATCCAAAGCACACCGCCAGGGCAACGAAGGAGTGGCTTCGTAAGAAGCATTTCAAGGTCCTGAAGTGGCCTAGCCAGTCTCCAGATCTCAACCCTATAGAAAACCTTTGGAGGGAGTTGAAAGTCCGTGTTGCCAAGCGAAAAGCCAAAAACATCACTGCTCTAGAGGAGATCTGCATGGAGGAATGGGCCAACATACCAACAACAGTGTGTGGCAACCTTGTGAAGACTTACAGAAAACGTTTGACCTCTGTCATTGCCAACAAAGGATATATCACAAAGTATTGAGATGAAATTTTGTTTCTGACCAAATACTTATTTTCCACCATAATGTGCAAATAAAATGAAAAAAAAAACAGACAATGTGATTTTCTGGATTTTTTTTTTCTCAGTTTGTCTCCCATAGTTGAGGTCTACCTATGATGTAAATTACAGACGCCTCTCATCTTTTTAAGTGGTGGAACTTGCACTATTGCTGACTGACTAAATACTTTTTTTCCCCACTGTATATTGACCCTGTTCACGCACGTTGGATTTGACATTCTCAAAATTCCACACCAAAATCAGTGTTGAACCAAACTACTTTGCTCCTATTCAACTGCACAGGCCGAACATGATATGTCTGACCCTGGTTTTGGGATCACTAGAAAAAAGTGGGACTTCCAGCTAAAAAGCAGATTGTAGTAAGAATAAGACACTACCGGTAATGAGCCCGATGGCCAATAACCGTCTCTGCCTCAGAAATCCTTGTAGCTGTTGAGTCACACACTCGTCATCATCGCCGCCTCTACCACAACAGGCTGGGGGTCCAGAAAATGTTATTTTTGCACTAGGTATTATTGTAATTTCATATGTGTTTGATTTTGGGAAATTACTATGACACAGCGCACAAATCCCAGCAATAGAAAAACCATTGTTTTACTTAGCTTTTTTCCAGTCTCAAGTCAAAACCACAGGTAGTTAATGGCCTGGAATCCTATAGCCATTATCCGAATGGCATAGGAATACATATCACATTAACAAAGGCGGAGGATGGGGGAAGGGCGCAAGAACGCTGGGCTGTTGTCCTCGAAGAAAGTTCTGAGCCTGATGAAGTGCAGAGGAAGAAATCGGCTGAGGTACTGATGACAGCTGCAGTGACGAGGGCTGGCATGGTGTATCTCATATTAGAAAGCCAGTTTGAGCGGGGACGGTAACATAAACACATTCTGAATTCCCCAGGAAGCCTTCAGACTACATCAGCTTGAAGTTACACAGAAAAGTTTCATGAACTAAACTATGAACATGCAAAAGAGTCCAAAAGCCATCTCAACACTTTTCAGAGATTGAAAGCTCCAATTTACCATAAACAGATCAATATTAGGGATGAGCGAACAAGCTCAGATAAGGAGTCATCAGAGTATGCTTGGGTGCTAACTGAGATACTTTGGCGTCCTCGAAAAATATCGAGTTCTCGCGGCTGTTCGACGGCCACAACACAGGCAGGGATTACCTGTTTGTTACACAATCCCTGCATGTGTGGCAGCTGCCAATCAGCCGTGAGACATGCAGCAGTGGGGACTCGATATTTTTCGAGCACGCTGAAGTCACTCGGTTAGCACCCGAGCATGCTCCGATGACACCTTATCGTTCATCACTAATCAATAACTGAACCATGCAAAAATAGAACCATTTCGTAAAGGCTTTGTACACATTGGCACATTTTTTTTTCTTCAATTACTTCCAAATACAAAATTAAGCAACTTTTTAAATAGTCTTTATTAATATCTGCCTCTGCAGAGTGTGTAAAAGCTTTTTCCCGCATCAACTTTTTTGGTACCTGCGCTATCCTTTAACTTACGGATGGATCATGGACCCATTAGAATCAATTTGCCTTTACAAGTCTTTTTTTTTGTAAATAGAATAGTTGCCAAAAAAAAAAAAAAGACATGTACTATGTCGTTCTTTGTTACGGATGAAACTCACCATTGTGTGTGAATGACCCTGTGAATGGAAAAAAAAGGAAGGCACATGCATGTCATCTGTGTTCTGTCCAAATATGGACAAAACTCACAGTATTAGGAAAAATCATAGAAGGTTTTTAATATATGAGAAAACAAAAAACTCATGTGCGAAAGTCCCCAATCTAGCCGATGAGGAGAAATCCATCAGTGCTCTGCTCCTGCTTCTGATGGTTCTCTCTGCTTCCCTCCTCTCAGTGTTACAGATAGCAGCAGGGATGGGAAGACAGTTGTATACTGCAAATTACAGTTTGGAGAGGGGAGAGAGAATCTATGTTTTCAGGGAGGGTAGAGAAAATATGTTGTAGGTAAGGAAGAAAGCATATGAAGAAAGATGAGGCAGTGCATTATATGAGAGTTAATTAAGACAGCAATTTCCTGAACCCACAAACTCCCATCGAAAATGAATGATTGGAGAGCATTATAATTTTTTTTTTTAAACCATTTGTCTGGCCCTCTACGTGAGGGCCACAGCTTGTTGCCATTTTGCTGACTTTGTTCTGAAAAAATAGGAATTTATGTAAAATTCTAGGAGAATTCAATTCCACTTTAATAAATTCACTCTTTTCTAAGAGGCACCCACATGTAGGTAGCAGTTTTAGGATTGGTGCCCTTCATGAGCACAGAGAAGGATACAGGGCAGCTGGCATCAGAGAAACCCATGTCTAGATTTTGGAGGAGAGATAATTTTAATAGCTTTGTTTTAACCTTTTTATAATGCTGCTTTGTATTGATTGGGAGGTGACCCTAAAACAGCTAAAGCAAGTCTTTTTAATGACTACGACCTCAGAGAACAAATGTAGGGGTTAAGAAATAAGAAAGCAATAATCTCATCTCCATACTCACTTGTCTCGCTGCCTTAGCTCCTCACCTGGTCCCGCACTGACCTTTTCCCAGTTTTTATCAATCTTCATTCACTCAGTGCCCGTTGCATCTTTTATTGGCTTTGAGCAACGCAAAACGTGATGTCCTGATGTCATGACATAATGTCGCCCAAGGTGATCTCAGTGTAGAGTGAAGGAAGATGCGGACCGGACATTGCCTGCCATAAAGACCAGAAGAGCGCTTGAGGGAGTCAGCACAGGACCAGGCATGGAGTTGCGGCCGCGGGATAGATAAGTGGTGAGGTTTATTATTTTTTTTAATGAATTTTAATCCCTTGTTTGACCCTCTACGTTCAATCAAAATGGCCACTATTTTACAGGCATTGCACAAAGCAATCATGAACAAAAACCTCAGATTTAAAACGAATCCTAAATTTTTGTGAACTTTGAGGGAAATTCAATTAATCTCTTGTCTAAGCCCGCCTTGTGAAAATGCCAACTGTAATGTAGAAGAATGTGCGAACAGAGCCTTAAAGATGAGTTATTTTACCTGCCATTAGCAAAAATTGGGGACATTTTTTAAGAGGCTTCCTAGGATCACCCCAATAAATATATGCATGTAAAAAAAACTTACTTATTCCAAGACATATTTGTGTCCCCACTGGCCAATGTCCATACCCAATGTCGGTAGCTTATAAAATGGAAGTTGGTTGTCTGATGAACTTTTCTATTATTATTTCTCCAACCACTTTGAAGTCCATGAGTGCAAGTAGGGCAGGTTACTGACTATAGTTATTTTTTAAGTAGGAGACAGGATAAGTAACTCTATATAATGTCTATGTAATGAGGGTGCCCCAACTTTTCTCCAGATGACTGTTGTTGACGGAAATAAGGGTGTTCCAATACAACATGCCAAATCCTTTGGCCTCCACCAGAGTGCCAGGTACAAGCTGTTCGTGGATGTACTATATAAAGGGGGGTCTATTCCCTGACACTTATAGTGTTTGGCCAACTTAACTTTTTGATTCAATCAAGGGTTTTCCTAATGGCAGGAGGCATTTTGCGATACAACCTTTCACTAAGGGAAAGCCTTGGTGGAGACCATATGTACTTGATTGGTATTGCTTTGCTCCAAGATTGGGAATCCTAAGCATGTCCTCCTCTAGGAAATCACATATTTAGCATAAATAGGACTTGAGCCCTCAAGAATCATTCACAGTCATTGTACGTCTCTGCATTCTGGGACTCACCTGTCACCTCACTTCCTCTTCAACAGCTAAAACAACAAACAAGACGACTAAAATGTTTGGTTTGAAATGATCGGGTATATCAAACATGCTACTTTCACTTTCCTCACTCTCCGTGATCATCGTATTCTTATTGATTGTTTCCATCTGTCTTGGAAAGTTGCCTCAAATCTGCTCCGGAGGCTCAACAATAGATTATAGACGGTAACGAGTAAACCTGCCATTTTCCATCTCAAATCTTGCAGCCTATGTCTCGGAAATCAAAGACATGAAACTGAGTAGTATCTGCCCTTGAAATTCTGGAATGAAACCGAAGGATTGTATTTAAATATATTATTAATAGTAACAGTGGATTGAGCCAAAGGGGGTTGTTGATTTGTTGAGTGGCTTTGAATCGTCTAAAATGCTAAAGAATACGTTATCATGGAGATATAAAGTTTAGCAAAATTTTTCCAGAATGTAAGTCCTTCAAGAGGTTTCCTGAGGATAGACGGCAAATGTCATTTCACTCATGTTTTACAATTTTAAACTTTTCAAGATGTTCTACCATTCTCTTCCAAATGATTTTCAGTCATTTTCTTTGCTACTCTAGGATGACCACCCCATTAAAGTCTCGAGAGCTCACATTCTGGAAGGAGCCCTGGTACTGCTAATTCTGCATGATTTTCAATGAATTTCTTTGCTATTCTAGGATGACCACCATTAAAGTCTCGAGAGCTCACCTGCCATACCCCATAATGGTGCCCATGGTGGAAGAGGCCCAGGTACTGCAAATTGTGCATGATTTTCAATAAATTTCTTTGCTTCTCTAGGATGAACACCCCATTAAAGACTCGATAATACACCTGTCATAGGCCATTATGGTGGCCAAGGTGGAAGGAGCCCAAGTACTTCTGAACTAGGTGGGAACTCATTGCATACGGGTTTATAGAATGCCTAATGAAATCACTTCTAGCTGTTTACCTTCATAAAATGGTAATTCTTACAGGATGATGTAATTATCTAGAAAATGAAGCCAGTAGGTAAATTACGAAATCAACCAGCCATTATGCCAATGCTGTACATCAATGGTATGTCTGCCCCTTCTTGTGAACCCAAATGCCCCTTTTGAAAGGCTGTACAAGGTGAAGCTGTCAGACCCTGGAAATAGTGCAGGACCCAGGGTATCCAGCCGCCAGAGGAGGTGGTGCCTAGTGTCAATCCGAGGGCACTTTGGTTACAACCCGGCTTTGTAGCCCTCTAAGTAAGTCACAGCTCCTGGCCCATAAATACTCGGAATTTCCATATCGCTACAAGTAAAGAAAATACAGTTAGTTGTTCAACTGAAAAAAATTATTTATGGTTCTTAAAGAAAGCCCTTCCCCCAAGAGATGATAACTTTAATAATTCTCACATTACATGCACTGCACGCCGTGATGATTCATTGGCCTTGGAAGCTGGCGGACATGTGACAAGTATGCGATATATATATTCCTGGCCACATTCCGACTAGACTGTTTCTGGCCTCGCTCAATACTCTCTCTTTGAGTGAGGCTGCTCCCATCTAGTCGGAGTGTGGCCGGGAGTGTGCGCAGTCTACGTGTTAGGAGGATATATAGAGTGACTTCAGACTTGTACTGGACAACCCCCGTAAGAATAGCGTTGTACATTTGACTGAGCTTTAAAGAGGGTTTGGGTTCCGTTCTGAATTTTAATTTGTGGCTGTTTGATTTATTTGTTTACTCATGACAGCCATGATACCTGTGATGAATTTTGTCCACTTACCTCAGTAGTAAGGTCTTTACCCCTTGCAAGAAAAATAAAAAAAATCACATGATATCAGCAGCAAATACCTTACTTACAGTGTTCTGGTACTCAGGCAGGTCAGTAAAGACCAGCCAAGAGGTTGTGAATATTTCTTTGTCAGTATATGCATGATAAATGTATAATTATTCAACAGTTGTTAAAGAGAACGTGCCATCAGAAAACAATCTACTGTGTCTATCAGGTTTTTATGCTAAATGAATATTTTTAATTTGGCGCCTTGTTTTTTTCGTAGCACAATCTTTATTAAAAAAAATAAAAATCTTACCTTTTTCGCACTAGTGACTGAGGATATTCAATACTCAGTATATTCGATTCGCACGTACATTAGCAGCAATAGACTTTCTCAGACCCCATGTTTTGATGCGGAAGCATCTAATGGGCGTGAGCAGAGCTCATGAAGGGAGGGGAAGCTGTGACATCGCTTATTGTGATTGGTGGATCCTTTATTGTCAGCTGTGTATAGAATTCTTACCTGTTATAGTAATCCTGTCTCCGATGATAATGAGACTGCTGAAACATTTCCCGTAAAAACACCATAAGAAAGCATGATCTTAGAATAAACCCTAGTGGTCAGTATAAAAATTAAGAAATTCTTCTTTTTTTTTTTTTTATTACAGATTCTGATTTGAAATTTTTTTTAATACATTCTATCTTGTGACAAATTCCCTTTGAATACTTTTGATTGACATTTTCTTTACAAAGACATTTTTTTTTAACAACCTATCAGATATTCAGATTCTGTGTTAGAAACAAATCATCTGAGCTACAAGTAACTTTTGTTGTATAGAAGACAGGCTATTTTCTGCCATCAAATTCTCTTTCTTTCAAGTCTACAAGCCGCATTTTAATCTTTCTGTCTGACGCCAAAATATAGAGTAGCAGTGCGTGGACTACTTATTGGTCAGATACCAGAGCCACAAAAATGCGATCCATTTACTCTATAGTGAGAAAACTGCCGTGTGGTTTTTTTTATGGCTAAAGTTAACAAAAATAGTTCTTTTATTAAAGATTAATGTAAAAAGTCACGCCGCAGCCCTTTTTCATTTTAGCATTTCTGTTTTTCACTTCCCTTCTTCCCTGAGCCATAACTTTTTTTTATTTTTCCATCAATATGGCTGTGTGAGGGCTTGCTTTTTGCGGGCCGAGTTGTACTTTTGAATGACACCATTGGTTTTACCATGTACTCGAAAACAGGAAAAAAATTCCAAAGTTTGTTAAAAAAAAAAAATTGCGCCTTTGTTCCGATGCCTGTAGCGTCTCCATTTTTCGTGATCTGGGATTGGGTGAGGGATTATTTTTTTGCGTGCCAAGCTGATGTTTTTAATGATACCATTTTGGATTTGATCTTTTGATCGCCCGTTATTGCATTTTATTGCAGTGTTGCGGTGACCAAAAAAAACATAATGCAGGCATTTTGACTTTTTTTTCCGCTACGCCGTTTACCGATCGGATTAAATCTTGTTATAGCTTGATAGATCGGGCGATTCTGAATGCGGTGATACCAGACATGTGTATATTTGATTTATTTTTTTATTGCTTTATTTTGAAAAGGGGGTGATTTGAACTTTTATATATTTTTTATTTTTGTAATATTTTTAATTTTTTTTTTTTTTTTTTACTTTTGGCATGCTTCAATAGTCTCCATAGGAGACTAGAAGATGCCATCACCCGATCACCTCTGCTTCATACAGTCAATGATCGGTTTTCCTGTGTGTAGCAGAAATGCTCACTTGCTATGAGCGCCGACCTCCGGGCGGCACGCATAGCAATCCGGCACTGACAACCATAGAGGTCTGCTGTAGACCTCTGGTTGTTATGCCGAGCCATCGGTGACCCGCAATCATGTGACTGGGTCACCGATGGGTGGGATTAGTGACGTGCTTCCGGCGCGATCACATTAAATGCCGCTGTCAGGCGTGGGGACTCAAACTTATTATTAAAGCACACAATTAGCACCCGAGCATGCTCATATAACACCTTATCCAGGCATGCTTGTTCATCACTACTTATAATTAATTTTAATCTCTGCTTTTTCTATCCTTAGGAGTCCAGGGGGCGGTCCTTTGTCAATCATTGCATATGACCTCCCGTCGGACTCTTAAACATAAATACAATTTATGGTGTTTTCTGCTCTCTAGCAAACTGGTGCAAATCTCTATTCCAAAATATATATTTTATCTCATTGCCATCTTAGCACAAGAAGAATACGATTACTGTAACGGCGCATTCAGACGTCCATGCAAATCGGTATGACATCAGACCACAATATACGGACTGGCCAAGGGTCTCCCAACTTGAGCGTGACGGCTTCATAGGAATGTACGTGTCCGATCTCAGACCAATTTGCCCCAATGTCAGAAGGCATACACTAACTCCTACACTTCTATGTGCAAAGTGTGGAGCATTAAACCCTGGATGCAATATATAACGTCAAAAAGTTTGAATGGAAAACATATGACCTTACTAGCGCTAATATAATCTTACACAAAAAGCTATTAGAAACTAGAACAACCCCAAAAGGAATTATTTTTTTTCTTTTTAAGTGTAATCTATATTTCTAGGTACCGTAATATATTAAAAACACATCAAATAATGGAAGTGTATACTACAGCACATAAAACAAGACTGCCAGGCCCTCAGGATATTAAACCAATACTAATACATTAAATAAACATCACAAACTTAATTAAAAAAAAAAGAAAAAAATATATCCAAGTGGAAAGCAAAACTATATATTACTTAATACGGAGTTTTCCAAAAACATAATCAACATAGTACAGTGCACATTACCTTGTAGCCCGGAGCCTGGGCGAGCCCTCGTTCGGCAGTATGTCTTGCCTATGACTTTATATCCAGTATATATATGACTTTGTATTGGTGCGTGTAAGGTTTCAATAGTTTGCATTTTAACTCTTGACTAGAGATGTGAGAGCCTGGACTGTAGAGAGAGAGAGAACCTTTTTTTAGCAACAAAGTTCGGGTTCCCATTGACTTCTATGGGGTTAAGTTTCTGGTACCCGAACCAAACTTTGTAATAAAGTTCAGTTGAACCTAACGAACGCAAACATCCATGGGTCTACTCATCTCAACTCTTGCTACTTTTGTTATTCAGGAAGTAAGCCGCTGTAGGACTCCTTTGTCTTCGACTTTTTCCACTTTCCCCTTTGAAAGGATATGAATGCTCCTCTGAGTCAAATGGTCATCCCTATAGGGGAGTTGGGAGAGATAACTGACCGCCCTTGACCATCAGCTTTTATATGTGTATGGCGAGCCTCAGTAAACCTCCTGCATCCTGCATAAACTTGTTGGAAATCTCATGGAAGTCAGCGATTCTGCGAGATTTGCTCCTTCCGGTAGACGAGGGATAGGGTGTAGAGAGGAGGGGCACCGGTAGCTAATCATGCCCCGAAGCCATCTTACAATATAACACCCCCTACCTTGCTACCGGTGAAGCTCAGAGATTGGGAATCAGGTAACTTTACATTATAACTAGTTAAAGCTCGATCCAAACAAATGTTCAAAACTTTGACGTACAAGCTGTGAATGTCGGCACCGGATGGGAGATTTTTCTCTACTTCGAGAATGAAGTTGTTTCACATTAGGATATAAAAAGGATGATTGATTTTTGGGGGATTTGCATAATGTTCTCCTGATGGAAAATATTACACGCATATAGTAGTTAGTGTAGGACAAGGAAGGAGAAGGCTTTTTGAAGTCGGCCGTGCCAACAAGTCCTTACATCTTCGTAGTGATCATCAGATTGCATCAATCATATGTCACTATTATGGATTATGGAATCACAGGAAGCGGCAGCCGCAGGGAACATTACACACTTCACGCTGATTTCCTGTAGAAAATGGGAACTAGGGAAGGTACTAAAGATTGAGCTTGGCCGGACAAATTGTACATAGGGAGCTGATTGCTATAAAATTCACAGATGGTTCATGTTCCCGCTGGTGCAAAAATAGAAATTACATCACTTGTTAATATAACATACTGCTATCATACATAAAAACTGTATAATATACATGAAAACGTAAAGCAATTTTAAAAAAAATAATTGGTGCAAATCAATTCAGGAAACCTGGTCCATCGGCTCATGTCAGTGATATGTGGTCGCTGGACGGGAGCCTTGAGATCTGCCTCTTACCTGCCGGCACCTGCGTCTTTTTTTTTGATTCGCCAGCCTGGCGTGGAGCATATGTGACATCACTCCAGTCCTGCCAATAAAAAGAAGAACCGTCAAGTAACGGGATTCTCACGGATCCTAATCAGTGGCCATAGATTACAGACGTGGCCGATTTGCACCAACTCTTTTTATCAATCGTGCTATTTATTAATAGTATGAAAAAAGTCCTCAATTTCTAAAGTAAGTGCAAAGTTATAGTGAGGCGAGGTCACTTTTTGTTGTTTAGGTTACTGCCTGATCATTAAAAGGGTTAGCCAGGATTATTTTTTTTACTATGGGCCTAAAAAATAATAGGAAGGTAATTGCTAACTACCTGCCCGTTTTATCCTGCGTCAGCACAGATGGTTCCTATCTGCTATTCAAATGCTCCATGTCAACGGAGTAGCTTTTCCTCTTGTACACTGCAAAGTCGATGAGGCATGACTGCCGATGTCAGGTTTTATTGACAGCTTTTAGGCAGCAGGACAATCAGCATGACATCCTCAATCATGTCCCATCAACAGAGTAGAGCGGAAGAGAAGTTGCTGCTCTGTTGACATGATCTCAGTGGAAGCTGCAAAATCGCCGACAGGGTCATTGTTAAGGAGGAGGTGATTCCGGCAACTAATTAGGAAATGGTTCTTTACAGTTCAAGCAGTCAGACTGTGGAATACCAAACCACACAAAGTAATAACAGCAGACACTATATCAGTATTTAAAGCGAATCTGTTGGCTGTTTTGGCCGCTATAAGATATGGCCACCGCCTTTCAGGGCTTATCTACAGCATTCTGTAATGCAGATAGGTACGCCTGCGCAGGAGATGCCGGGGAGCCATGAAGCAAGCAGGAGGGTGGCATCGCAAGAAGATGGGAGGCGCCGGACCCGGACCTGCGACACCCATCGGACCGGACCGCACCAGACCGTCCCCCGGGGTGAGTATAATAAAGCTTATTTTTCTTATCTTTCAGGTTGGATCGGGGGTTATCTACAGCATTATAGAATGCTGTAGATAAGCCCTGAAAGGCGGTGGACACATCTTATAGCGGCCAAAACAGCTGACAGGTTCCCTGTAAATCAGGGCAGGTTTTCTCACATCCATTGGCATTGAGGGTTATAAATAATCTAACGAATGACAATTGATTGAGATTGATTCTGTATCTTTTCTCAACCTATTTAAATAACTATTTTCTACTTTCTAAATATACGATATATTAGTGTTAGATGATGAAGTTATTACATAAAGTTTATAAAAAAAAAAAAGACACGTCCAGCACTGTGACATAATCACCACGGAATGTTCAGCATCAGTTCCGGAACCTGATGGCAGTTATTTCTTGAGAGATTCTGGAGAAGACACACAGAGCCTTTGGAGACTAAATCAAGTCCTAGATGATCTTTACACAATGGGGACTAGAGAAGGGCCATTTAAGTGGCTGTGCGGCTGGTGCGGCCACATCTGCTCATGTTGCAGAAAAGTCTGCTCTTCTCTTTGCTCAGGTTGTTCTTGTTGCCCCTGCCAGTGCACCTGTGTGCCAGGGCTGTGTCCTTCGGCTGCAGACCAATTACCGGTTGAGGAGATCAGTGCTGCCGATTACATCGATGAGAAGAAGAAGGCCAAGCCCAAACTCAGAGAAGACACTGAAACTAAAGTTGCAGTGAGACGCTTTGCAGGATTTATGACCGGCATTTTCCTTACCACCCTGTATGCAATGATTGTCCTGTTTGTTAAAAATTACAACTTATGGTTCTGCCTGACAAGCAGCGTCGTCATCGGATTCTTCCTATCACTCGGCATGGCATTTTCTCTGAGAGTTCGAGTAACTGTGCTCCTAATGCTGCCGCAGATCCTCTCAGGTCAGACAATTGGAATATTCCATATATAAACAGTACTGTATATAGTTTGTGTTAAAAAGTATTTGCCTCCTTCCTGATTTCCTATTTTTTGCATTTTTGTCACACTAAATGGTTCAGATCACCAAAAAGAAGTAAACATTAGAGAAAGGTAACATAAGTAAACACAATTTGCATTTTTTAAATTAAGGTCTTTATTATTAATGGAAAAAGAAACCCAAACCTCTTGCATAAGTAGTCGCTGCGCTCTTGGGGTAATTTTGGTCGCCCGGCCACTCCTGGGAAAGTTAATTACTGTTCCATATTTTCACCATTTGTGGATAATGGCTCTCACTGTGGTTCGCTGGAGTCCCAAAGCTTTAGAACAGGCTTTATAACCTTTAACAGACTGATAAGCCTCAATTACTTTGTTTTCATTTGTTCCAGAATTTCTTTGGATAGCGGCATAATGTCTAGTTTTTAAGGAACTTATGATCTTCTTCACTTTGTCAAGCAGGTCCTATTTAAAGGGAATCTGTCACCCCATTTTAGGCCTATAAGATGCGGCCAAAGCCATCAGGGGCTTATCTACAGCATTCTGTAATGCTGTAGATAAGCCCCCGATGTAACCTGAAAGATAAGAAAAATGAGTTAGATTATACTAACCGGGAATCCGGTCCGATGGGTGTCGCGGTCCGGTCAGGCACCTCCCAACTTCTAGCGATGACGTCCTCCTTCTTACTTCTGCCGCGGCTCCTGCGCAGGCGTACTTTCTCTGCCCTGTTGAGGGAAGAGTAAAGTACTGCAGTGCGCAGACGCCGGACCTCTCTGACCTTTCCCGACGCCTGGGAGTTCGACTGGTGTGATATTTCCTCGTGAAGCCATCTTTATGGTGTTTCCTATGTGGTCTTCAGAGCATTCTCTAGCTATCATTGTTCCCAAGAAAAAGCAAGACTCATCACTGAAGAGGACAAACCTCCATTCAAGCCTCCATTGGTGTCTCACTCTGCACCATGATAGCCTTTGATAGCAGAGGCGCAAGTTCAAAGGAGCTGGACATCTGGCTCATAGCCTAGTTTTGTGCAAACAGTTTTTGCCTCCTCATGCTTGGAATGTGAATCCAATTTCTCTTATAGTGCAGAATGGATCAATTGTTGAACCAGTGGTGCATCCATTTCTCTAAAGTGTCATGGGAGCCATTTTTCAACATGGCAATACGAGGCCGCATGTTGCTCATGCTACCGTAAGCAGTCTGTGTGGTGTAAAATGTGTTACCGTGGCCTGCAGCATCTCTGGACTTGTTTCCTATGGTTCATATATGGGACTTCATTGGTCGTCAATTACTTAGGAGCTGCCAGCAGCGGACCTTGATGATTTGCCCAAGTGCATTCAGCGTGGCCGAACCTTCCTCAGACGACCATTAATGACCTCATTGATAGAAGTCAAGGCTGAATGTGCAGGGATTTCTGAACGTAATGCTCATTTTCCATACTGAATAAATCCAGATGTTATGTAAATTTTGTTTCCATTTTTTAATCATTTGCAGTAACATTTCTCCATCCTCTGATTTCCATAACTTCACGACTTTTCCTTATTGGTGTTGCAATTTCAATGTTGAGGAGTATATATATGGCCATTATAATAAATCACCTTTGTCTTTTAATTTCAGGAGAAGCAAAGACTGTGATCCTCTTTATTGCCTTCACTTTGGTCTTGCAAGGTCCGGGTGCAAATGTTGTGGAAAATATCCAACGCTCCACAGCATCAATGGCTTGTGGTGCTGAATTAGCTGTAAATGAGACCAAAGAGCTGGCAGCCAAGATCACAAAGCCGCTAATGAGTAAGTAACAAGTAAATCCCTTACTTCCCATAAGATATATGCAACAACTAAGATATACAGAACAGCTAATCAACACAACTTCATTTTCGTTATTTGCGTAGTCTTAGGTTTGGAGGACACTATTAATTAATTTTAACATAAAATGTACTGAACAGCAGGAAAAAAAATATTCTAGCTGACGTGAAAAGATAATAAAATGGTAAATGGTGAAAATAAATGGCAATATTTCCTTTTTATGACGTTCATTGTGCAGTAAATTCTCCTGGTCGGTACTATTATGGTGATACCAAACTTATATATACTTTCTTTTTTAATTTAGGTGGTAAAAAACTATTGGAAATGTGTAAAAACAACAAAAATTGTTTTTTGTCACCATTAGCTGTGATCCATGACTTTTTTATATTTCCCGCTATAGAGCTATGTGAGACCTCGTGTGTCATTTTTTGAACAGGGAGCTCATGTTATATTTATGCAATTCTGGGGTACGTATGATGTTTTGATAGCATTTTACTGCATTTTTTAGGCAGATACAGCATCCAACAAATGGCAAATCTGACATTTCGATTTTTTTCTCTTTCTGCCTTTTCCGTACGAGTTAAGTCAATTTCTATTTTGATAGATTTTTCAATGTAGAAGTACCAAATATGTTTACTTTTCAATTTTTTTATTTCTGTATTTTTAAATAGTGATTTGAATTTTTTTTATATATTTTTTTTATTTAAAAAAAACAAAAAAAAACACACATATATATAAATGTAGTGTGTATATATATACATATACAGTCATATGTAAAAGTTTGGGCACCCCTATTAATGTTAACCTTTTTTCTTTATAACAATTTTGGTTTTTGCAACAGCTATTTCAGTTTCATATATCTAATAACTGATGGACTCAGTTATATTTCTGGATTCAAATGAGGTTTATTGTACTAACAGAAAATGTGCAATCTGCATTTTAATAAAATTTGACCGGTGCAAAAGTATGGGCACCTCAACATAAAAGTGACATTAATATTTCGTAGATCCTCCTTTTGCAAAAATAACAGCCTCTAGTCGCTTCCTGTAGCTATCAATGAGTTCCTGGATCCTGGATGAAGGTATTTGTGACCATTCCTGTTTACAAAACAATTCCAGTTCAGTTAAGTTTGATGGTCGCCGAGCATGGACAGCCTGCTTCAAATCATCCCACAGATGTTCAATGATATTCAGGTCTGGGGACTGGGATGGCCATTCCAGAACATTGTAATTGTTCCTCTGCATGAATGCCTGAGTAGATTTGGAGCGGTGTTTTGGATCATTGTCTTGCTGAAATATCCTTCCCCTGCGTAACTTCAACTTCGTCACTGATTCTTGCACATTATTGTCAAGAATCTGCTGATACTGAGTTAAATCCATGCAACTCTCAACTTTAACTAGATTCCCGGTGCTGGCATTGGCCACACAGCCCCAAAGCATGATGGAACCTCCACCAAATTTTACTGTGGGTAGCAAGTGTTTTTCTTGGAATGCTGTGTTTTTTAGCCTCCATGCATAACGCCTTTTTGTATGACCAAACAACTCAATCTTTGTTTCATCAGTCCACAGGACCTTCTTCCAAAATGTAACTGGCTTGTCCAAATGTGCTTTTGCAGACCTCAGGCGACTCTGTTTGTGGGGTGCTTGCAGAAACGGCTTATTTCGCATCACTCTCCCATACAGCTTCTCCTTGTGCAAAGTGCGCTGTATTGTTGACCGATGCATAGTGACACCATCTGCAGCAAGATGATGCTGCAGGTCTTTGGAGGTGGTCTGTGGATTGTCCTTGACTGTTCTCACCATTCTTCTTCTCTGCCTTTCTGATATTTTTCTTGGCCTGCCACTTCTGGGCTTAACAAGAACTGTACCTGTGTTCTTCCATTTCCTTACTATGTTCCTCACAGTGGAAACTGACAGGTTAAATCTCTGAGACAACTTTTTGTATCCTTCCCCTGAAAAGCTATGTTGAATAATCTTTGTTTTCAGATCATTTGAGAGTTGTTTTGAGGAGCCCATGATGCCACTCTTCATAGGAGAATCAAATAGGAGAACTACTTGCAAGTGGCCACCTTAAATACCTTTTCTCATGATTTGATACACCTCGCTATGAAGTTCAAAGCTCAATGAGGTTACAGAACCAATTTAGTGCTTCAGGAAGTCAGTAAAAAGTAGTTAGGAGTGTTCAAATCAAGAAAATGATAAGGGTGCCCATACTTTTGCACCGGTCAAATTTTGTTTAAATGCAGATTGCACATTTTCTGTTAGTACAATAAACCTCATTTGAATCCAGAAATATAACTGAGTCCATCAGTTATTAGATATATGAAACTGAAATAGCTGTTGCAAAAACCAAAATTGTTCTAAAGAAAAAAGGTTAACATTAATAGGGGTGCACAAACTTTTACATATGACTGTATATATATATTTCCCTTTTTTTTGTTGCCGTAGTGGCTTAAACCTGTCCTGAACATACCACAATATCACATTTTTGCAGTGGATACAGGAAATGATGTTCTAAAATGGCAGTGATGGGGGCCTTCATCCATGACACCCCACAACACCCCACTATCATGTCAAGGAGGTTGAAGAGATGGGGCATGTGTGTCCTGCTCTCCTTATATGCGGATTCCACGTAGGACATACTGTTTGTGTCTTATTTCGTGAAGGGTTTAACAATCAAACAGAGCACTTTTTGCCAATCTTTGGTCATATGAGAAGTAAATGTGATGATATTATTCTCTATTGTTTTCCAGGTGCTCTGAACGCTTTAAAAAGCATTGGAAAAAAGATTCGCTCCGCAACGGATAGCACATCCAGATTCTTCCGCAAATTTTATGATGGGCTCAAACATGCCAGTAAGGATTAGTGTTTGCACAATAGTGGATACGGTGATGGGAGGGACTGGTGAGAGTTTGCTGGGAGTACAGTCTGTAATGGGAGGAGGTGACTCTTGTGTTTGGATATATGACTTATAGGAAAATCCCTGATGGATGGTCATAGAGGGCCAAGTAGCTGTAGACTTGTTTCTGGCCTGTCACGTCAACGACTGTGATTGTCCATGCCATCCTGTGTGGGCACTGCTCCACCTAGTATGGAGCTCTTGGATTTATCTCATAGAAGGAAGGTCGGATCAGGGAACCCTTAGAGATAAGGATACCTTTGGTAAATGAGCATGCATCATCCTCAGCTGGGCTGCTAAAAACAGAAAAACCTTATAGTTTGTCATGTCCGTCCTACTCCCTCTATACCAGAATCTGCCTTTTTTCCTCATAGTGAAGAACCTCCGTGCCGTGTGGGCATTCATCGCTAACATCGGGGACATCTGTAATGAAGAGCTGGAGCTGCCATACATAAAGTGCAACAAGGCATTTGATGAAGCTAAGAAAAACTGCTTCAAAGTGATGTCATTCATGGGCTTCCTGTGTCACATCCTGGATACATTCCGGCCTCTTTGCGGCCTAGCGAAAAGTAAGTATAACCTCGTGTAATGACATCATCATTTAAATATCATCATCGAATAACATACCTCTCAACTCTAAAGGACAAGAAAGGGGACACACTGTTAACCCCAACATGTACTTTTAGGGCACTTATATAAATATAGTGCCCCTATTGTTCCCATTCATTTTAATGGTCATTTTATAACCTCCATATAATCTGGCACATCTACAATGCCACTCCCCATAGTAGGATGCCCCAAATATTCCCCCTAAACACTTTGTGTTTAAATACACCTACATTTGCTGCCACCTCTGCACACATAATATGATGCCTCTGATGCGCCAAAACGCAATATGATGCTCTCCCAGTGCCCTCCCACACAATGATGCCCCCCACAGTTACCTCCACACAGTGTGATGCCCCCTCAGTCTGGTCTGCCCTATGTAAAGATGCCCCCCCCACATTATTGTACTCATGTCCACTACACAATATGACGCCCCTACAGTCCTACATGTACAGGGTATGATGCCTTCAGTGTCCTTTGGTCACAATGGTATGCCCACAGTGCCTTCCAGTTTCTTGCCCCCACTGTCCCCTATATAAAGATACCCACCACACATGTTGCCCAACACAATATGATTACAACACAGTCTTCCCCCATACAGTTTGCTGCACCAAAGGTCTCTCCCCTACACTTTGATACACCTAGTCACCTACACATTATGGTGTCTCATGGTAGGGCTCTTTATGCCCTGTTTGGTGCTTCCTCTCCACTGGAATATACACGTGTATATATATATATATGTGTGTGCGTGTGCATGTATAAGCCAAGCAGTTCTCCGCACTGTGCTGTGTCTGTTGCCAGCACAGGAGATGTAGAGATGACAATAGTGGAGCAGGGAGCAGACACTCCCCACTCCACCATTCTATTCTGCTATATATGGCACATTCTCTATACTATTTCTGCTAATGGGATCTAACTTTTTAACATCACATATAAGTCCATGAATTTTGTCATATGGCTTCCATGGTGACAACGCATTAAATTATTTTATATTATATCACAGGTATATGAAAGTTACACTTCTTAAGTCTTACTGACAATGTCTACAAATTCCTTGTATTAATAATACCAATATTCCTGTGTTACAGTTATTACCACCCTCTGTGTCATCCCTGACTATGTGCAGGGATTCGTGAGGAAACACGTAAAAAATCGTAAGTAGGAGAAAT
This sequence comes from Dendrobates tinctorius, assembly GCF_039654945.1. NCBI lineage: Eukaryota > Metazoa > Chordata > Amphibia > Anura > Dendrobatidae > Dendrobates > Dendrobates tinctorius. The sequence continues at coordinate 234,786 of NW_027361806.1, forward strand.
CTCTTAATTACTCCTAAAGATATTTATTTCAGCAAATTTTTTTCCCTCCTCTGTCTCTTGTCCTGCCCTCATCGTTCTGCTGCCATTTTAAAAAAAGTGCAAGACCTAAAGATTGAATACGGAGAATCCCTGACCCATCACTTATGTAGATCATTACTAATAAATTCGGCAGGGACTCGAATTCGTAGTTCTTACGATGCAAATCAAATCTCTCCAAATCTCAGAAGCAGTGGTGTTATATATACTGATAGGTGTATGTGTTTTTAAGTTTTTCTCTGTCTCCTTGCAGCCATCCTCTCCGTAATCAGGAACTTTAAGGATCAATTTGACTTTAAGATATCTGTGATCCACGATTTTGATGCTAAGATGAATGTCAGCTATTATCAAATCTCTGCTGCTATGATCAAAGAACTAAAGGAAGACGTGGAAAAGTATATGGAGATGCTGAGCATGTTCAGCTATTCGATGCTCTTCATCTGCATCTTCACTTATATTGAGTAAGAGACAATCTGATTATCTATCTATATATATTACTTACATTCACTTAAAGAAGAGCTCCCATCAATGTTTTTATCCTCTTAATATATTGCAATCATATTGTCACGGATGTGTCATGTGTCAGAGGCTGCAGACCGTTCCACTGTATCTGTCTGCCGAAGGTCTCAGAAGTTTGCTTTGGTCCTTCTGATGCTAGGACCCATTGGCAACCTCCCCGGGCTCTAATGATCACACCTGGATCTGGGTGTTTATAACTCCAAACTTGCTGTTGGGAGATGGGGGTGATATTCCATTTGTATTTCTCTGTTGAGGCTTGGAGCTGTAGCAGTCAGCTATCGTCCTCTTTGGAGTTTGCAGGATGTTGGTGTTTCTCTCTGAATCTACTCAAGCTAAGTGTCTCCCTTGTTTCATTTTTCCTAGCTGTCTTTAGAGATAGTGTAGATTGACTAGTGGTCATCCTGTCCATCCCGGTGCAGGGTTTATCGCCAAGGTCAGGCAGGGATTAAATATCGTGCTCGGTGATAGGTGCGGAACCTATATAGGGAGGACAGGGCAGAGCAGACAGGGTGACGTTAGATCTGTCTAGGGGTCTCCACTCCTCCCTTCCCTAGTGTTTGGTTCCCTTTTCCTTATCCCTTCATGTTGTACTTAGCCTTTCCTTCACGTTGCGTGACACATATTATATAACACTGTGCACTTGCAATTGCTCATCTTGCCTTTCTACCCAGTTAATTATTCTCTTTTCCATCAGGTGTATGACATCATGTGGTTAAAAACTGACTAGATGAATCCTTCTAAGCTCTATGTAGAAATGGGAGGTCAATTTTCCCTGCATGAGCCATGAGTCACTGCAAAAGTCCCTGGCAGGGGGAGGAGGGAACAGCTGGGTCAGGAGTTGAAGAAAGGAATGATTCATGCAGGGACAAGAGACTTCCTGTTTCCACACAGAGCAAAGGAAAGAGAAGAATTAGCTGGGTAGAAAGGCAAAATGAGCAATTGTAATTACACAGTGCTAAATAATATGATGACTTCAATATATTGAGAGGATAAAAACTTTGCTGGGAGGAGGCATGTTTCTTTAAAAATATCTACAGCAATGTAAATGCATATATACTACTTCTATACCAACTGTATTCTTCCTTCAGGGCCTTGCGCTATCGGAAAAATTACCTGATTAACAACAATCATGATAACATCTACATCACCCGCGACTTTATTGAACTGGATGTAATGAGAGCAAAACAAAACCACAAAACTCTGCTGCCTCTGTCATCAAGAGAGGCATATGGATTCATCCGACCTAGTGAGTGCACAACACAATGTTCTTACTTACAATCTAGAGATGAGCGAATTTACCTAAATTTAAGTTTGGCAGATTTTCTTGAATTCATTGAGAAAATTTTATTCAGGTTGAATAAGTTTGGGGCTAAAAGAATCTTCTGGGATGCAGTTAAAAAAATAAACTCTTATACCTACCTTTCTTCAGGACTCCACATACCTTTCCCTCCGGTCTTTCGGTTACCTCCTCTGTCTTCTATCTTCTTGTTTTGAAGTCTCCGGCACTGCTGCTATTTACAAGGCTACATGCCTCCATGCCATTTTCTGTGGCGCAACTCAAGTCACTGACATCAATGACGGGTATCACACCCTACATGATGGCATGGAGCCTTGTGAAGACTGGCAGCGCAAGAGGCCTGAGAACAAAAAGACGGTGGAAGCGGAGTAATAGAAGAACCAGTACTGGTATGTGGAGAGCAGAGGAGAGGTGAGTATAAATGAGTTATTGCTTTTCTTTTATTAAGTTTTCAAAGCCCTCAAAATCGGATTTGCTGCAAATTTCATCCAAAAATTCAGAGTAGATTTGCAGGAATCCAGAAAAATCCAACCAATTTGTTGGATTCCTACAAATCTACTCTGAATTTCCTGGGGAAATTTGTAGCAAATCCGATTAGTTTAGAAACAATTTTCTCATCTCTAATACAATCATAAAAAAATAATGGAAATACAAAATGTTCTCATCTTACAGCCTATAGGTAATATCTAGAACTTGTATGGAAACCATTTATTCTCACGTTTCTTTCCAGCCGCATTATCTCTAACTAAGAAAGAAAAAAAAGGTTACGTCTTCGAAATCATCAATGTCTTTCGGAGCTTCCTCGTCGCATTGCTCTCTGCGTCCTTAGATTATCTTTTTTTCTGGGTACTCGATGTTGTGGACCATATAATGAAAGGGGACATAGTAACTCATGGTGAGTAACGATGTTTTCAAGACCTTTCCTTATCCTTCATGACCTCCTCGTCATAATGGTGGCCAGGCACAAGCAGAATATTAGTCATTGCTTTGAGCCTCTAACATGCCCATCACATCCTTCCTCTTGTTTTAGCTCCTGTAATATTTTCCATGCTTGTCAATGGGTCTGGATTCACGGATGACATCTACACCACCCTGGTTTCTGCTTTTGAAGCTATTCAAGCCACCAACATCACCATTCAAACCACAAAATGCCAAATCCGACCGTCAGAACCAAACTACCGTGAATATGTTCTTATCGGTATGTTTCTATTAACAGGGAGCAAGTTGTAGGGTACAGCATGAACCAGAACCTAAAATAAGAAATTATAGATGTTTTTCAGCCATTGCTATATCTTCTTGTTTTATGAGGTGGAAATCGAAATTCAGAATAAGACCTTCTCCTCTTCCATAAAACCATGGCATAGCATATTTTCCCAGATTTGCACCTGTTCTTATTCCATCACTTCCCTAACATTCTCTTGCTGACACTAACCAGCTATTATTCTCCTATGTTTGCAGCGTTCCTGCATGGATTTGCATTTTGTATTGCCATTTTTGGGATTTATATGCGGAGACTCAAACGCTATATATGTGCTTACTATTATCCAACCCGCGAGCAGGTGAGACATAATATATCCTGCTGTTTATTCAAAGATATGAGAAATTAACATTTACCCCTTCCCGACATAGGACTTACTGGTAGGTCCCATGAATGAGCCCGCTCCATACTTGACGAGGGCCCAGCTGTATTACACAACCACTCACTTACTAATAACAGCAGCAGGGATCATGGGGAGAAGATGAGAAGCCATTCCAATTGGGGGGCTTCAATTCCTGCCATTTTAGCACTCCTATGAAGCCCAGAATGAGGCTGGGCTTCATTAGAGATCAGTAAATGAATCATACACTACAATACTTTAGTATTGAAGTATAGAGTGCAAGTGATTAAATTATCACAAGTTCAAGCCGCCTAAGGTGACTAAATAATAAAGAAAAAAAGAAGGAATTTTTTGTGTCCTTATTTAGCTTGTACATTAAAAGATGAAAAAGAAAATTCGAAACAACAAAATTGCCACCTATCAGTTAGCGAACTTACCCTAAAATGCAATAAAAAGAGATCAAAACTTTGTATGTTCCCCGAAAAAATGTACAAGTAAAAACCTCAGGTCGCCCAGCAAAAGCTCTATCGACAGAGAAATGGCAGAACAAACCTTTTTTTTATTTTACAAAATTCTAAATTTTTTAAACCCCTAAAAAAAAATGTAAAAATAAAAAAAATAACCTGATAAGTCTGATATCTCTGCAATTGTACTATCTTGGAAAGTCGTGTTGTCGGGTTATTATTACCGCACAATGTTCGCTGTATTAAAAAAAAAATATATAGGCGGAATAATGTTATTTTTTTTAATCTTTTCATTCAACGATTTCTAGCTTTTCACTACATTATATGGAAAAGTGAATGGTCTAATTCAAGAATAAAACTCTTCTCACAAAAAAAACAAACAAATCTTCGTACGGTTATTATATTAATGAAAAATAAAATTAAATTATTGCTCTTGGAAACAAGAGGAAAGCATGAAAGAAAAAAACTGTCCTGTTAATTATCCTTGGATAAAGAGGAGCTGATATTCTATAAGATATGTGGTATCATTAATAAATGTATTTTTCATTTCCTGTTAGGTGCGGATATGTTTCCTCTACAATAAGTTGCTAACTAAGCGCAGACATGTGGCTAAAGCTCTCTTCCAGAGTATAAAAAGCAACAAAGTGGACAAAGGGCACAACAGCATTATGCTTATACTTGCTGCAAAGTAATTACCATCTTTACGTCTCCTTTATTAATGCACATGCTCTGCTTATCTAAAGCTGATTTGTCTCTCTTACTGCTTCCAACAGGTGTCCACTCTTATGCGGCTGGCTAGCAAAATATATGGGAGCCTCTGAAGAGTATTGCATGGGATGTGCCCAGATACGTACCAACAAAAACATCGGGGAATTCAGCGCCTGCACCACCCCTGGCTGCAAAGGTAAGGCGCTCGCTCAATGTAAGATATTATCCCAGTGGTATAGTTTGGGCGTGACCAAGGGGTTAGTTGACTGGTGGATGATGGGGCAAAATTCCAAAGGGGCACACTGCGCATGATTCAGTACTGTCATCATTAAAGGGGATATCTGGGAATTAAAAAAAAACATGTTCCTGAGCACTAACAAGCATATATTTGCTAACAAAGGCAACTACCTGCCTGTAGTATCCGGCACCGGTCATTGACCACTCCTGCCGGAGAATCAGCTGCTCCCTGTCAACAGAGCAGTGGTTCATCTTCCTGTTTACAGGGTGGGATTACTGATGTCATGCTGATTGACTATCGGCTTCCTCCTATTAGGCAATCAGCATGACACCAGTAGTCCTACCCTGTCGACAGAAAGAGAATGCCTCTCTGATGACGTGATGTCAGTGGAAGTCAATGAATGCTCTGTGCCGGTGGAGAATGGCAAGTGTAGCAAGTGTAGTGCTTAGGCATATTTTTTTTTTAAAGTCCCAGATATCCCCTTTAAGTACTTAGAGTTGTTTTTTTTGGTTTTTACACTTTTTCTAAGACGAACTAGGGTTGGAACTAGTAATTGGTTTACGGTTAGACTTAGAGCTAGAGTTAAAGCTCCTATACACATTAGAGTAATGTCGGCTGAACCAGTTGATATTGACAGGTTCAGCCTACTGTCCAATGTGTATGGGGCTGCTAGCCAACTGATGATCACAGATGTCCAATTTAGGACTGGATCGCATTGCTATCTCAGAGATAAGCTGCTGGCTGATACGTCAGTCGGCGCTTTTCTGATAAAGAACACAAGTGCACTTGGCCGAACGAGCACTCCTGTGTGTAGGAGAGATGGATATTGGCCGAATGAGTGCCCTTGTGGATGGAGAGTCAGCTGAGATGGCTGTCGGCCGAACGCTCGGCCAAAGCATCATTCATCCGGCAGCCATCTAATGTGTACAACCAGCTTTTGGCTAAGGGTTGAATTTAGGACTAGGGTAATAAAATTGTTAAATAAAAAAAAAATCAAAAAAAATCAAAAAATAAAAATTGTAAAAATGATTTTATATATGGCAGACGAGCCAATCAGAGAAGCAGCTGCAGCAGGAAAGGTATGGGAGGATCGATGGAATTTATTTTTGCAAAAAAAAAAACCTGAAAAAAAGGAGGTCAATATGTAAACTATTACTGTATCAGAATGGTCCTCAAATTACAATGCATGTGCTTGTAGGTAAAGGGTTCAATATTTTGGATTGGTGCAATGATCTAAGGGAGTTCTATCCGTCCACAGGTTGTGGAGGCACAAACTTACCTTGCCCCGGATGTTGGCAACCCAACACAATGGAATTAACCAGATGTAGGACCACTATATATCTCCATAAGCCAACCCACTGCTATTACATTTATACCTGCCTCTGTAAGACTCCCATCATATAGAGTAGACATGCTTTCTAGCCTCATGCAGTGTGCCCAGTTGCACCATAACATAAAGCTTCTATAAATTATGGCTATGATCACATACAGATCACTCTAATAAATATTATTGCTCTTTATAGGCATGTACTGTGAAGGTTGCTCCAATATATTGAAAAATGTCTGCAGCCTGTGTATGGGACCTCTACTAGATAATGATATGGAGGACGAAGAAATGTAAGTCATTTTCAATCATCTCACCACTCTTCACTATGACCGTAATTGTTCATTTACAGTAGTTAGTCAGTGTATATCTCATGGAGGTTTTGTCTCTTCCGGTGTAGTGATCCATTCTGTACACCAGATCTCCAGCAGTAGACAGAGATGTAGACCCTCATTAAGACCAGCGTATTTCATACAAGTCTTAATGGCACATTTTACAACTCACGTGCCCCTCTCCATAAGTGTTACTCCTTCCAGTGTCTGCCATAGATTTCTGGTGTAATTTAACCTACTTTTGTGATGCAAATTATGATGAATTTGATGAGCCTTTCTTTGATATGCCCTGTTCCACCACAGCTTTGCCCACTTTGGCCAAGTTGATGAGGTCTGGCATAAAAACTTCAAAAGTTGCAAGATTTTTATGCAACTTCAAGTTGCATTAATTTTGCAAGATTTCAAGGGGTTTTGCTCCAGACATCTAGCCAAAACTCTTTGATGAATCAAGGCCATAGTACAGTATTTGTCATGAGAAAGAGGCTATTAGGCTACTTCAAAATCTTATATAACAGATATTATAAGCAGAGAGATGGTGACATCATGTTTTACATCACTGCGGAGATGATGTCATCAGGAAACACATATGCAGTTGCTTACAAAAGTATTTACACCTCTTGGCATTTTTCGTGTTTTGCTACCTCACAAAATGTAATTTCACAGTTTTTTGTAAAGGTTTGCATCAGCTCATCTAAAGAACATCCCGAAGCAAACAACAAATAGGACAACATTACTGAAAACTTTAGTGTGCATAACTATTTACCCCACCTAAAGTCAGTACTTTGTAGAGCCTCCTGTTGCAACAATTACAGCTGCTAGTCACATTGGATAAGTCTCTTTGAGCTTGCCACTGGGATTTTTGCCCATTCCAGAAGGCAAAATTGCTCCAGCTCCATCAAGTTAGATGGTTTCCTCTAGTGAACAGCAATCTTCAAGTCTGACCACAGATTCTCAATTGGATTAAGGTTTGGTCTTTGACTAGGTCACTCCAAAACGTTTACACTTTTCCCCTTAAACCTCTCAAGTGTTGCTTTAGCAGTATGCTTTGGGTCATTGTCTTGTTGAAAGGTGAACTTCCGACCAAGTCTCAAATCACTGACAGCCTGAAACAGGTTTTGCACAAGAATATTCCTGCATTTCGCACCATCCATCTTCCCCTCTACTCAGACCATTTTCTTTGTCCCTGGCACTGGAAAACATCCCCACAGCAGGATGATGTCACACTAGCAAGTTTCACTGTGGGGATGGTATTCTTGGGGTGATAAGCTGTGTAAGTTTTGTGCCAGACATAGCATTTACCTTGGTGGTCAGAAATTGAAATTTTGGTCTAATCTGACCACAGCACCTTCTTCCATACATTTGGAGGGTCTCCCACGTGTTTCTTGGCAAACTCAAAATGAGCCTTAAATTTTTTGTCTGTAAGTAAAGGCTTTTTTTCTGGTCATTCTTCCATAAAGGCCACCTCTATGGAGTGTACGCTTTATTATGGTCATATGGACAGATACTCCAGTCTCTGTTCGGGAACTCTGCAGCTCCTTCAGGGTTACCTTTGGTCTCTGCGCTGCCTCCATGTTCTTTCCATTTGATGATAATGGATTTGATGGTGCTCTGGGGGATCATCAGTGATTGGGATATTTTTTATAACCCAACCCTGACTTGTTCTTCTCAACAACTTTGTCCCTGACTTGTTTGGAGATCTCTTTGGTCTTCATGGTATATTTGGAGATCTCCTAGGTCTTCATGGTGTTGTTTGGTTAGTGGTGCCTCTTGATTAATGGTGTTGCAGTCTTTGTGGCCTTTCAGAAAAGGTGTGCATATACTGACAGACCATGTGACAGTTAGATTTCACACAGGTGGACTTCCCTTCAAAAAGCATGTGACTTATGAAGGTAATTCAGAGCAAAAGGAGTGAATACATAAGCACATGCCAATTTTTATTTATTTGATCCCATAAATTTAATTTATGCCTATATTGTTCTCACTTCACTTACCTAGACTATATAGTGCTGATGCATCACACACAACTCAGATTACAAAAATATTTAAACACAGGTTGTAATGCAACAAAATAGGTAAAAAGATGACAGGTGGAGTACTTTGGCAAGCCACGGTAGTCATTTGATCAGGGTCGTTTGGATGTTTTGGGTTGTCATTGTGATTTAAAAAGAGAAAACACAGTAGTTTGACAATAAATGGCTTCACCCAACCACTAACCATGAGTTGAGAAAAACTTTTGATGTTATCATTCATATTCTCTCAAAAAAGGCCAAGAAAGCAAAAATTCTGCTGGGGTATGTAAACTTTTGAGCACAACTGTATATGGAGGTACAAGGAGAAGTGAGTATACAATTTTCTCAACTCCTTTCTGGCTCTCTATGTTCCCGCAAAATGGCGGCTGGCTGAGGAATCACAAAAACTTGTGATTCTTTTGAATCTGGACTTTTTCGTATAATGTGAAGGGAATTTGATTCATTACTAATAGATATGATCTATGATGGGGTTTTATCGTCTTGTTTCTCAGAGACTCCAGTGATGATGAAACACTCACTTTATGGATGGAAGGAACAAAATCCATCGCAATTAAAGATTTGACCAAAAGGGAAAAAATGAAAAAAGCAATTAAAAGTCGATTAAAAGAAACAATTAAAACACGAGGAAAAGGCAACGAACTTATCGAAAAATATAAGTCTTTGATACCCAGCGACTCCGAAGATTTTTCTGGGCCAAGCGATGACGATGATTCTGAGTAAGTCATGTTATTTTTCTACACTCAGTCCATCCGCTCTCTGTATGTAGTTCTGTACTGAATAGTTTTGATGTCCATATCCACATTCTTATGGCTCTATAGTTGAGGATCTGCTTATCTCTTTTATTACATCTTCACAGAGAAAGTGACTTTGAATATCAAAGTTCCAAGGCAAGTGATCATATTTTCGATGCGGACTGGAAATTACCAACTAGGACCAGTGATCAGAGCCCTGATATGGTTCGGCTATCCGATGTCACGAGCAGGAAAACAAGAAATGAAAGAAGCCAGGAGGAGGAAGTAGATGTGGAAAAGGGTCTTCAGTAATAATACCCTCAGCCCTTTATATTATCTATGAAATCTGCTTCATTGCCTCTGCCAATCTTCTTGGATTTAATCAATTAGGATACTTGACCTAACCTACCAAGTATGACCTTACCATCGGATTTGACCGGATATGACCTTAAATTTCCACCTACCAGAAATGACTGTTACATCATATGTCATACACCACTAATAACATCTTGAGTGCTGTCGCTGCTCATGAAGCTTCTTAAGATCTATATCTCCCTGTATTCCTTCTTAGGTAATCTTTGGCTGAAAATAAAGATGACACCTGCTGCCAAGTGAAATTGTCTTGCTTTCTACTGATGATTGAGAAACTGTGACATTAATGTTATAAATGACCAGTGTATGGTAAATGAAAGAAAGTACATTTGAAATTCCCGCTTCATTTTCATGTTGGGGTAAAGTCAGAGAACTTAAAAATAACACAATCTAGATAGCACACCCTATAATCAACCAGCATGCTCAGCAATACTAGCAATATCAAACATAGAGCCAGAACTTGCCCTCAAAGCCACAATAAGTAAAGGCTTTACATTCAGTTGATCTGGTACGATACTACATGGTGGGCCATTTATATGGATACACCTGGGTGGGCCATTTATAAAGTTGCATCCAAAATGGCCGACTTCTAAATGGCCACCATGGTCACCATCCATCTTGAAAAGTTTTCCCCCTCCCATATACTAATGTGCCACAAACAGGAAGTTGATATCACCAACCGTTCACATTTTATTTAGGTGTATCCATATACATGGCCAACCCAGGTGTATCCATATAAATGGCCCACCCTGTATGCACTATGGTTGGTCCTATTAGTGTATTGTCTCTGTATTATTCTCTGTTACTATTGCTCGAGATCTATTTTTTTGTGCTATTGCATGCTAGCTAGTCACTTTCCTAAATTTTTATGCTCTCCCTAGAGATGATTGAATCTATTGAAATTCAAATTCACCCCAAAATTTTCAAAAAAAATTAGTTTTACAGTAAACCAATTTGTCACAAATCTAAATACTACAAATCCTCCAATTGCCCTGAATAGTTTTTTTTAATTCTCTGAGGTCTACCAAGATTGTATTGGACCCCTTTCAAGGTCTTTAGCACAAACATAGCCTTTGTAATGTCAAAATAACCTCACCATAGAAACGGATAACAACTTGCCCAAGCAATAGCACAGCGCACTGACAGACTCTTCATGTTTTTGTTTTCCAATAAAAAAATGGTCCAAAGATTCTCTATTAGTCAGGCAGACTGTGCAGAACACAGGCTCAAACTGACGGTGTCACCCTCAGAGGTAACGTTATCTTGCTGTGATTGAGACAAGTGATAAGCCATATATTCAATAATGCCCCCACTTCATTTCACTTGAAATGCTTTACTAGAGGGAGAGGAGGCCAATTGTGGTCTGCGTTTGAAAGTATTACTACCGGGACAGGTAGTGCTAATGGCGGCACTGATTCTGCTGCTGATAGTGGCTCCCACATTCTTAGCCATAGTATGTTTTCTTTCTTACTCTACCTCCATCCATTGCCATTGCCACTTTTTGACAATCTTTTCAACCCCAATTATTCAAACTTTATCAAAAGGATTTTAGTTCACACTCCTCCCCCCATGGCTTACTGCTGCTGCTTTCTAGTGCATTAAGAATGAAGAAAACAAAATATGTAATTCACATGCAGCAGGACAGATGCAGCTGCACCATATCACTGATCATTCACACAAAGTCTGGCACTGCTGCTGCTACCACCTCTCTTATTTCTCTCTTCCCCTTTCAAGTGAATCTCTGTATTATTCGCAGACTTCTACTCTCATCTTCTTCAATGTTGTAGCTGTACAAAACATTATGGTCTATTTGTCTAAAGTTTTAGGGCTTTCTCTTCCTATAGCTGAATTGTGAGCTTTGTCAAACTCTCACAATTCTAACTCTAAATAAAATGGCTGTGGCAATACCTGCCTCAGCTTTTATACAGGCTATGATAGTCCTTCCTGATCAGCTGCACATGAGGTTAATATGAAGCATTTGGTGTACCTAATGTGGCCATGATGTGATGGAGTCGATGGAAGCCTAGATGAGGAAAGGTGAGAAAATTGGTCCTGATTCATGCCTTCTTTATGCAGTAAAACTAGTTTTAATAGTGACTTTTATGCTTGCATCTTCTCCATTAGCCACTTTTTTAATTTAATGCTACTTAGTTTTGTTTTTTTGGCTCGACAATATGGTTGAATATTCAGATATTTCAGCCTAATTTATCTTTTGCGGCTTTTCAAAATGTCGAACAATTTTAGCCCAGTTGTGCTCCAATATTCTACTGGAGTCCAAAATTTGACACATTTTATTTTTGCGCAGTTGAAGACTAACACGCAACATTTTAAAGGACTATGCAACCTTTTACTCTATAAAGGCAAAAAAGGTGAAAAACAAAATAGAGAGCAAATTCAATTTTTGCTTCTACTTCTTTCATTCTACTGGTGGTTTTTACGATTGCAAGCAAAATAAGAACACCAGAAAGACGTCACAAAAGACGCTTAAGGGAAAACACCGCTGACATTTATCTGAATCATCTTCTGCTTCAAAAATGATGTGGGTACACCGCTATTTAAAAGACTTATTGTGCATTTGTGCATATACTCTTAGAGGGAATATGTGTGGATGAAAGCAGGATTATTTAGGGATAATTATCCTGTGAATTTGACCATTTGCAGAAAATCCTTGGTAAAATCCAAGAAAAAATCATATGCGGACAAGCCTTTAGGTTCCACTTTTGCCAAACATATCCTTAAAATGCAGGTAAATAATAATCTAAAGTCTGATATAGCCATAGTATTTTATCATTGTCCAAAAGATGGCAGTGCTGCGTTATTATGGAATCAATGAGTCCTTTAGCTTCAAGCGCTGCACATTTTTGATCGCTTCGGATAGAGAAGAGCGCAGATTCACATCCGCACATCTGCCTATATGTGTGAGAGGAATGCAAGAACACAAGTGATGGATGACAGGTCCAGAGAGTACATCACTCAACTATTACTTACCCTAAATCCTCTCTTAGGTTAGCTGTGCTGTGAAATCAGAAGTGATGGTGACCCACATGCCAACCTCCGGACCCCGAGTGAGATTATCCGCTGGCTGAACTGTAACGATAGCCATGCTTGCCAATAGAATGAGTGAATCTATTTTTTGCCAATTCTAATTTGTTACACATTTCTTTAAAATGTCCGCTCCCAACTCATTTCTCCTATTGACAAATGTTTGTCTTATTCTCTTTTTAGGTCTTTGGGTGTTTGCCTCTTCTTGTTTAGGTTGTATAGATTGAGATCAGTATTTATTTATGTTCTATTGGCTGTAAATTACTTTATAGAGCCTTGAATCTGTATTGAGTTGTCCGCATTTATTTAGCAGGTGGAGTCAGGGGTCTTTATTTATGAGGTCCTGGGTACTTATTGATTTAGGGTGTCAGGTCTGTATGTGTTTGGTAGGCATGGTTTGGTGTCAACATTTATTTTGGGGTGCTCCTTCTCAAAATTTGACAGGTTTGAGACTTTTTTCCCAGTACAATCTTTGTTTTCAAAGTTTCAACTTTAGGTTCTACAAGTCGACAGAATCTGATGATATTGGTGTGATCGGTGGACCAACTAATGTTTATGAGGGCCTTGGTAAAATAAGTAGTGAATGGATTTACACTGCCGAGGGTAAGTGTACTCGGAGGAATTTTTGGACAATTATCTGTCTAAATTCAGTCCTATACTGTATAATACTGTATGTAAAGCTTCCAGGAGAAGGTTTTTGGTTCCAGAGCTTTTCACAGACCTTTGCCAATGTAAACCTTCCAAGGCCTCCTCCATCCCCAGGTAGAAAACAGATACAGTAGATGCCTCTGTTATAATCACAGCTCCTGCAAGGAAATGAATAAATTTGAGCGGCCTGCTTCATTCACTGGCTTAGTCAGACTTTTACACAGTGACCTATAATGCAACCATCTACATTGTGGGTTTTGGGGGGGGAATTCTTTTAACAAGTATTCTGCAATATATTTTATTTTTTTTGCAAGTGAAATGTTAATGGTTAAAGTATGAAAACGTTAGCTGAAGTATAAACCTTGACAGGGCATAATTGTCTGATAGCATTAGGGGCCCATCAATAAATGGGTTTGGTTTGTGGGCACACATGAATTGGCCTAGACAATTACCCAGCATGGGCCAATGACGGCGAATAATGTCACCAATTTGTCCACTTTTTTCCACAAAAGTAGAAACCAAAAGGAATCCTATTCATGACTTTTGGCTTAGACAGGGCATCAAAGAGGACGGAACGGAAGAATGATTCAGTTTTCTCCCAATGTCTTTGGAGAAGGCGTCTAGGATACCCACATTTATGAAATTTGGTGGTGCTTTAAGCTTAATAGACCTAAAGAATCTAAACAGATCCAGCTCTAGCTGTAGCCCGTCCACACGTCAGCAAAGGGAAGAAGACAAATCCTTAGATAGCATGGACAATTGCATAGGGGGTGAGGGTTTTCTTTTTGTAGAAATATTTACTGCTAGACTTTCTTGTTGAGGCTTGATGCCTTCCCTTCTTTCCTTGTTTTCCTGCAGGATCTTTTTGGTCAATTGGAGGTAATTTCACCGGTGTCACATTCGCCCCTAAAAAAAACAGATTCCTCGGAGACACATTTTGAAACATGAGGATTAAGTCTTTTTTTTCCTTTGAAGATTATGAGTAGATCCAAAAGAAGTGTTCACTCTCTGCCAGATGTAGATATTTCCAGAAATGTAGTCCTCCATGTCACAATTCCATTTTTCTCCTTTAAGTCTTTTTTCTAGATCAGATTAGGTTACTGGGCCGTAACGTACAAGCTGGCACCTACACACTGCATTTTGTATTTGCTTGTGCAACATTCACACTGAATACCAGGGAACGCTGAGATGTAGCGTGTTATGGGCCATTAAACAACATGTGGGATGAGCCATCTGTTGAGTTTTTCACATGCACAGATGTATGTGTGATGATCATTACTAATAGTAATGAGCGAACGTGTTCAGATAAGGTGTTATCGGAACATACTCGTGTACTAACCGAGTGTCTTCGGCGTGCTCGAAAAATATGTCCAAGTCCCCGGACCTGTATGTCTAGCGGATGTTCGACAGCAACAACACATGCCGGGATTGCCTAACAATCAGCACGTTCGCTCATCAGTAATTACTAAGTATATATACACTTTGCATGAAATACTATTGTGTGTAGTTAGTCATTGAATAATTGTATGGAATCATTTTTTCCACTTTACATCCATTACAGTTTATCTTTTGTATTGTTTTATTTCAGATGGACTTTTTATGAATCTTAGTATTCATTGATTGTAATTAATGCTGAACTGGTAAAAAAAATAGCAATATACATCTGTGTGTGTATGGAATACACCGTGAGCACAGCTTGATGAATGCTCAGGATTGTATTTGATGCTGAATTGCTATTATAACACTGTGGGTGATCATCCACTTTTTACTTGAATATGGAGTGCTGCCTTTTTTCTATACATCTTATTTCTCAAGACAACTGGGTAATTATCTTGGGAGGTACACTCACATTGCTTTATACCAGTGCTGCTTTTGTTCTTGTGTAGATAGATAATAACAAGAATAATTGTTTTATAAATATATGGCGCCAACATATTCCGCAGCGCTTTACAGTTTAACAGTTTCAAAACACAAGTCATAAGTAACAACGTTAACAATACAATAATTAAAGCAAAATAAGACGAAATAAGACGACCCTGCTCGTGAGAGCTTACAATCTACAATGAGGTGGGGGAGATACAGAGTACAGGTGTGTATTTACAATGGTGTATTTACAATGATGGTCTAGCGGAGTGAGGGATGGATGGAGATAGTGAATGGGCTACACATGCACACTTACACATATATAATGACTTTGATTAGTGAACGTGATAGGCCGCTCTGAACAAATGCATTTTGAGGGAGCGCCTAAAACTGTGCAAATTGTGGATAGTCCTAATTTCTTGGGGTAGAACATTCTAGAGGATTGGTGCAGCGCTGGAGAAGTCTTGGAGTCGAGAGTGGGAGGTACGGATTAGTGCAGAGGTTAGTCGATAGTCATTTGCAGAGCGCAGCGGTCGGTTAGGCCGATAGACAGAAATGAGGGAGGAGATTGAGGGGGGTGCTGCACTGTGGAGAGCTTTGTGGGTGAGAACAAGTACTTTGAATTGGATCCTATAATGAATGGGCAGCCAATGTAAGGACTGGCGAAGAACAGACGCATCCGAGTACCGATTAGCCAGATGGATGACCCTGGCTGCTGCATTAAGTATGGACTGGAGAGGGGATAGTCGAGTAAAGGGGAGGCCAATTAATAGATTGTTGCAGTAGTCCAGGTGGGAGTGGATCAGGGCAACAGGAAAGATAGATAGATAGATAGATAGAAATAAAAAGAGACAAAGGAAGCAAGAAAAAGGAAGGAAGGAAGAAAAAAGAAAGAATGAAAGAAAAAAACAGAAAGACAATAGAATGTCAATATACTGCTCAAAAAAATAAAGGGAACACTATTCCACTTGCAACAGGCTGTTTTTTGTGTTCCCTTTATTTCTTTGAGCAGTATATCATAGTTAGACAGAGGAAGCAAGAAAAAGAAAGAAAGGAAAAAGGAAAGAAAGAACAAGTAAGAAAGAAGGAGCATGAAAGAAAACGACAACAGAATGTTAATAGGATAGATAGACAGGAAGCAAGAAAAAGGAAGAAAGGAAGGAAGGAAGGACGAAAGAAAGAAAGAAAAAGAAAAATAAAGAAAGAGAAAAAGAAAGAAAGAATGAATAAGTGAAAGAAACTGAAAAGAAGGAAGAAAAGAATGAATGAATGAAAGAAACAAAAAAGAAGGAAGAAAAAAGTAAAAAAAATCACAATACACATAATAGTAATAATAATACATATGTTCTTATGAATATTTATAAACATTTTCAAAATTTTAAATGAAGATTCTATTGAGTCTTTTCGGGCCTCTGTGATCTTCTATTCTGTTCACAGAGGTGATCTGCTGATCTGCAACAGTCCAGAGCAATTCACAGGGTATTGTGCTGTTTCCATTGTTGAAATCTGAATATTCTTGAGCTGTTCTCGGTATCATTTTGACTGACTCTCGTTTTTTTTAATGCTTTTAGTTTACACTATGCATTCTGTGAAACTATTCTTAACTCAACGTATTTGTAAAATTCTTCTTTGGATGAAATAAACCCAATGTTTTAAAAAACACAGAAAATTATTTTAAATAAATTTGAATGTCTATTTGAATATTTTCTTTTTAATAAATCGGAAAGGTATCAAGTTGGATCCAAAGACTTTATTATTTCTATATTATTTCTAAAACTTGTGCCCCGATCGCTTCTTTTCTATTAAGTTTTGGCCATCATCCCTTAGCATAATGCAGTAATTATTCTTTCATAACTGTTGCGAGATGTCAGGAAAAACTAGATGAAAGTCAACCGAAAAGCATTTTTTCTAGCCTGACTACTTGTTTTTTCTAATAAAAGCATGACTATTGAATGCAAAAGTAATTACCAGGAACTAGTACACTTGTCCTTAAAACACTTAAGTATTAGTTCCCAAAACGCAACTTACTTTGCGCATCAGGTTATACCACTCCAAAGACCTCAAAATGAATTTTTCAGGTCACCGTTGAGTGTATTTTATCATCATCAACAAAGACGCGCTCTTGTGGAATTTTAATGGAATTAGGGAACCGTGCATTAGTCGAAAAAATTTCCAACGTGTCACCCCCTAATACTAGGAGGAGTGTATAATATAAAGAAAAGAATGTCACATTATTTCCTTGATTGAGCGGTCATCAGAAAATGTGCGCTTAATGGCCACAACGCCGCGGTATAACCTTGATCGCAAATTAAAGTATTGCAATTGAAGCTATTAGTGAAAGCTTGTTGTAATGGAATACCCTTGGAATGGATGGCTTCGTTTAGGAAATTGGCTACGATGGGTAATAATCGTTCTTTTTCTTTATTGTTAGAATGGAGGACGCTGTTTTTTATGAAATATCTTCAGCGTATTTCTTTTAACCCTATTATTAAACATACAGAATTAAAAAAGTGAACAGAAAACTATCTAAAACTGTCTATTTCACCCATGTGCCAATTTCCACCTTCAATTTGCCATTTTTTCTTCCATTTTATCAAATTAGCTTAATAACCCCCAAACTAGAACATTCTAAAGGTAAAATAATTAAGAAATCTAATTGTGAAAGTCTTTTTAGTTTCTTCCAGTCCTACACACCAGAAATATAATTTGTCTTTTATAGTATTCTCTTATCCTTAAGCACTTTTTTGGCGTTTCCTTTAACATATCTGAAAAGATTCGACCACCTGGTTACAAATTGGGATAGTGCCCCAAAAAGAAGTAAACAGTATGCCAGGCTTGCTAATTTTGATTTTCTGATTGCAATGTGGGCGCAAACATTTTTCTAGTCTTGTGATACATTTTGTTCCAAAATATTGACACCGACAATGACGGCTTTGAACCGGCTTAAATAAAAGAAAATTTAATTTTAATTATAGAGCATCTTGGTTATTCTCCCAAATGTAAGAGATTCTGTATGCCGCAATCATCGATTTATAAAAAAAGTGAAAATATATAAGTCTCAAACCTTGACTGGGGAAAGTGGGACAACAGTAATAAAGCTGTGTTGGCATTGCCAGTTTGCACTTTGCGTAGGATGAAAACATTTTTTTTTAAAGCTACATCTCTTGTCTTTAAATTAATATTAATATTAAATACGTTATTATTAAATTGAATTTTTCATTTTTTTATATATATATTATTTTTCATTTCTATTTGTGTTATAAGTGATATTTTTAATAAAATATAAGCCGATATATAACTGTAAAAAACAAGGGTTGGACAATAAAGTTAAAATAATATCAACTGTTTTAAAATTGCTGTTTTTTATGTTAAAAAATTTTAAAAAAATAAGTTGAAATGACCCTAATATATTGTTCTAAAAACTCTTTGTACCTTGAACAGCGTTATTGGTTTATTGACTTTATTTTTTTTTAACAAATCTCTTTCATTTTTGCTCTGAAATGCAAAAAAAAGGATAAATACAATTCATAATTGAGCCATACAAGAGTCAAGTTAGAGATGACTGTCGCGAATCTTTTTAAAGTCCCGTAAAAATTTTGATTTACAATTTCCTGCCTAGTTTAAGAGTCAGCATCCTCTTAGGTCTCAGTATTTAATCTATGAAAGTATCCTTTTGACTTGTGCCTTTAATTTGAGTGTTTCGAAAGAATAGAACCACAGAGCTGTTGATGTACTCAACCGGTAGATTTATCCGCTAAGGAATTCTTACCGTAAAAATGATCAAAGTATCAGACTGGTTTTGAATTGCTTTAGCAGTTGAATATTGATTTTTTGGTGCTAATTTACTTATTTTTCTATATCGGGAAAAGTAACTTTGCATTAAGAGGCGATCCGTTCTGTAACTTTACAGCTCTGTTTCATTACTCACGCGATGTATTTGTCATATCTGATGTCTTAATAATGCAAAGTTCATTTGTTCCGCATGGCAATTGAAGCGAATACACTTAGGAGGCTTGAACAACCTATCAAAGGAAGCGACAATTGTCTCATGCGCCTCGAGTCTGGGTTCAGGTACTCCTCTCTAAGACAAAGATGAAAGGTGCGGAGATAAAAAATAGAAAGAATTTTTCTTTAAAAAGCAGTTTAATGCCCTTTCTTTATCTGTGGGTAAACAATGTGGGCTTTGTTCAATTTAACTTTAAATAAAGCGCTTGAATTGTTAATATCAAATCTATTAGATAACATCAGGCTGTAAATAGACGGTATCTGCAAATGGCTTCTAATCAGAAATAGTGATGGGGTCAAGCAAGAACATTCTAAGAGTTAACTTTTTGTCACTTTTCTCATGAAAACATTCTACAGTTTCATTTTTTTAAGTGGCAAAAAAAGAATCAGTGTAATAATAAAAATGAACAAAATGCGTTTGCTTTTCACGTATTTTCAATTTTAGTTAAAAAAAAATATATTTTATTTAGTTTTCATTTAAAGCAAAAGAATCATGGGGATTTTCTTTCGTAGCTACCTAAATGAACACTGACACTAAACTTGGAAATGATTGTTTAAATTAAAAAAAGGAACACAGTTGACCTCGCTGATTGTGAGTCGGCAGCATTTTTCCTTTTCGGAATCCTGCAACAAAAACAAGCATCCTGCTCATCTGGTGGCTGGTTGAAGACCCTCTGACTTACAGCCAGACAGGACTGTGGAGGGAAGAAAAGGGCATGGCTGAGCTCCTGAGACACAGAGATTTCTTAGGCCTCTTTCACACATTAGTTTTTTACAATCAGTCGCAATGCATCAAAGTTTGAAAAAAATGGATCCTGCACAGATTGTGAAAAACTGATGCGATAGATCCGATTTTTTGACTGATCCATCGCAGCAGCTGTAGGGGTTAAATTAAAGGAATAGAAATTATTCCGAGCATGCTCAGTTTTAAAAAACGGAATCCGTCGGCGTATTCCGTCTTTTGATGGACAGCGACGGATCCTGCGCTCATAGGCTTCCATTATAGCCAACGACGGACGGCGCTGGATCCGTCACTGTCCGACTTTTCAACGTAGACAAAAAGCATTACTTTGTCCGTCATCTCCGGCCGACGGACAAAGAATTTCCGACGGATCCATCAAACGATAGATGAAACGTGCGGCCATCTGTCGCAGTCTGTCGCTAATACAAGTCTATGAGAAAAAAACAGATCTAGCGGCATGAGTCGCTGGATCCGTTCTTTTTCAAAAAATGACGGATTGTGACTGATGACAAAAAAATGATGTGTGAAAGAGGCCTTATATACCGTATTTTTCAGACTATAAGATGCACTGGACCATAAGACACACCTAGGTTTTAGAGGAGGAGATTAGGAAAAAAAATTGAAGCAAAAAATGTGGTCAATTCTGTACTTAATATCCCCTATCCTGGTATACATGGTCCCCTCATCCCCATCCTGATACACATGGCTCCCCCCTCATCCCTACTCTGGTATGCATGGCCTCCTCATCCCTATACTGGTATGCATGGATCGCTCATCCCTATCCTGGTATGCATTGATCCCTCATCCTTGTCCTGGCAGGAATGATTTCCCTCATCCCTATACTAATATGCATGGCCCCATCCCTATCCTGGTAAGCATGGTCCCCTCATCCCTATCCTGGTATGCAGAGGCCCCATCTCATCCTAGTATGCATGGCCCCATCCTTATCCTGGTATGCAGGGCCCCCATCTCATCCTAGTATGCATGATCCCATCCCTATCCTGTTATGCAGGGCCCCCTGTTGTGAGTTCATTTTCCCCTTCACCATTGAGGTCTGATGAACTCCCTCTTCTGGTGAAGGAAGGTAGTGAGGCTGATTACAAAGCATCTGAGCAGAATGATGATGACTGGGTGACTGGGATTGCTGACTGGATATAAGGCAGCCGACGTCCTTCTGCCTTGCGGGTGATTACTCTGAGGGATTCTTGGAGACCAGTCTGATTCCTGCTCCTCAAAAGCTAAGTTTTCTGCTCTACTTTTTGCATTTTGTGTTTTGGTTTTGTTTTGCCTTGTTTTTCTGGATTTCTGCCTTTCCCAGCTGGATGAGCTGAATTCCTTTTTGCTCTGTCTTCAGATAATACCTGAGTACTGATATAGTCTTTTTGAAGCCTAGTGTCTTCAGGGCTTTTTTCCCTATCAGTCTGTTGGCTCTTGTTTTTGAGAGGGTTTTGGCGGATTGCAGATAGCAGCTTTTCTATTCTGTCCTATTTAGTTACCTTGGGCCCCATCATTTGCTCAGCCTATCTTTCTATCTGTGTGAGTGTTTTTTCATCTTGCTTCACCGTCATTATATGTTGGGGGCTGCCTATTGCTTTGGGGTCAGCTCTGGGGCAGTTTAGATTTCCCTTTCTGTCTTTAGGCTATGTAGTTCTCTGGCTGTGATTGAGGGGTCTAGGGCACCGTAGGACCCCCCAACGCCTACTGCTAGTTGTTGTTGTTAGGTTCAGGGGTCTGAAATCCGATAGCTGCCAACTTCTCTGGTTTTCTGGACTTAGCTAGTATTTCTGTTTTTGCCTCCTACGGTGACTCATTCATAACAGCCCCCATCTCGTACTAGTAAGCATGGTCCCATCCCTATTTTGGTATGAATGCCCCCCCATCCCATTCCTGGTATGCTTGGCCCCATCACAAAACATTAAAAAAAACATTACACTTACCCACCCGGCGCTCCCTCGCAGCATCCTGCTCTGGTGCCAGCAACTGCTTTATGCTTGTAAGCAGCGCATGGCTGGGATGTCATGCGCTGCTCGCAAGCAGCACACAGCTGCCAGAATACTCACCGAGACTGTTCATTGCAGTGAGCAGTGAGTATTCATTGCTCTTCAGTAGCGAGCAGTGTCAGCCACCGGCTTCCTGCTGCTGCTGGCGGTCACATGTGCCGCTACTTCGGAGAAATAAATATCATGAAATTAATGAAAACCAGTTTGAAAGAGTTTGAGAAGATTGACTTCCTTTTTTCTAATGTAATCTGTGAGTGAAACAAGGACTTTGGGTCTTCTAAATTAGTCTTTTTGTGAGCATTTCTTCCACTGTTAGAGCTCCACCAGCTTGGAGCCACATCATCTACGAACATGTAGGATGAGATTGTTCTTAGAAAGGTGGTTGAAAATGGTAGTGTCTAGTGGGGCTTCACTACGGAGATATCAAGGCATGGACCCTTATTAGTTACTTCTTCCATTACTTTCTATTGGTTGTAGTGCTAAGATCTGCTGAACACTGACTATATGTAGCTGCTACATATAGTAGGCTTAAAAATTGGGAGTCATTCAATGACTCCCAACATTGAAGTTTATGTCATTTAATGGCTCCCAATATTTAAAGGTATGTCATTCAATGGTTCTCAATATTGAGAATATTGAGTGACTGCAGACTCATCATTTTAAATATGACAACCCCTTTAATATTGAAGAATACATTATTTAATGATTCCCAAAGTCTCAATATTAAAGGGAATATCATTCAATATCAACTAATGGGTCCAAATACTAAAGGACATGTCACGACTCTCAGAGGCCAAGGGTTCAAAAAGGCTATGTTGGACAGACTTGAACAAGCCACTCCATCTGACACTATTTAACACCTGTACCGGAATCTGGCCTTACAATGGGGTACAGTGGATTCTTTCCATGAAATATCCGCAGTCTGGAAAAGCGAACCAGAGGCAGGACGACTCGTCAAGCAGGGTCAAACTCTAGAGGTCATGTCAGGGACAAAATTGTGAAGCAACGCAGGTAGTCAAAAGTCAAGATGAGGTCAGAAATAGAGTTGAGCGATACCGTCCGATACTTCAAAGTATCGGATCGGAATGGATCGGCCGATCTTTAAAAAAAGTATCGGTATCGCCGATTCCGATACCGGAAGTCCCATTCAAGTCTATGGGACTTCCGGTATCGGAATAAGAAAAACCCTGTTTTTGCCTTGTACAGCCTCTCTGGGGTCTGTACGGGCCTTTCGGGGGGCTGTGCCGGCCTGCCAGGGGGTCTGTGCAGGCTCCGGTGGTCTGTGCCGGCCTGCCGGGGGGCTGTGCCGGCCTGCCGGTGGTCTGTGCAGGCTCCGGTGGGCTGTGCCGGCCTGCCGGGGGGCTGTGCCGGCCTGCCGGGGGGCTGTGCAGGCTCCGGGGGGCTGTGCCGGCCTGCCGGGGGGCTGTGCCGGCCTGCCGGTGGTCTGTGCAGGCTCCGGGGGGCTGTGCCGGCCTGCCGGGGGGCTGTGCCGGCCTGCCGGTGGTCTGTGCAGGCTTCGGGGGTCTGTGCAGGCATCGTCCGATGGGACTACAAGTCCCATCGGGCGATGCCTGCTACCATGACAGTGATTGACACATTAGCCAATGATGGGACAGTAGTAGTCCCATCATCCGGCTAATGTGTTGAATGTAAAAAAAAAAAAAAAAAAAAAAAAATTACATGCTACATACATGCTACATACATACAACATGCATACTACATACATGCTACATTCATACTACATACTACATACATGCTACATTCATACTACATAAATACTACATGCAACATACATACTACATATATACTACATACATACTACATGCATGCTACATACATACTGCATGCTACATACATACTACATGCTACATACATACCACATATATACTACATGCATACTACATGCATGCTACATACATACCACATACATACTACATACATACTACATACATACTACATGCATGCTACATGCATGCTACATACATAACACATATATACTACATGCATGCTACATACATACTACATGCTACATACATACCACATACATACTACATGCATGCTACATACATACTACATGCATGCTACATACATACTACATGCTACATACTACATATATACTACATGCATGCTACATACATACTACATATATACTACATGCATGCTACATACATACTACATGCTACATACATACTACATATATACTACATGCATGCTACATACATACTACATATATACTACATGCATGCTACATACATACTACATGCTACATACATACTACATATATACTACATGCATGCTACATACATACTACATGCTACATACATACTACATATATACTACATGCATGCTACATACATACTACATGCTACATACATACTACATATATACTACATGCATGCTACATACTACATGCTACATACATACTACATATATACTACATGCATGCTACATACATACTACATACATACTACATGCATGCTACATACATACTACATACTACATATATACTACATGCATGCTACATACATACTACATGCTACATACATACTACATATATACTACATGCATGCTACATACTACATGCTACATACATACTACATATATACTACATGCATGCTACATACATACTACATACATACTACATGCATGCTACATACATACTACATGCTACATACATACCACATACATACTACATATATACTACATGCATGCTACATACATACTGCATGCTACATGCATGCTACATACATACTACATGCTACATACATACCACATATATACTACATACATACAATACATTCATACAATACATACATAGACATACAGTACATATAACATAGAGTAACATACTTACCAATACTTGTCACATTGTTCCCCGAAGCCATTGTCTTTTCCGGAATAAATATTAACATAACAAACCACAAAAATACTCACCCACGATCCGAAGCAGTCCACGAGTGTGTCCCACGACGATCTTAGGTAGAGAATTGCAGCATCAGCTGATGCTGCCGTTCTCTATGGGCTGTAGGAATCCAATGACGGAAGGTAGGTATCCTTCCGCACTGTATTCCTCCGCCACTTAAAAAAAAAAAAGTCCCTAGTCTCACTTTATGCCATTGCTGTGTGGGAATTTCCCGCGCAGCAATGGCATAAAGTGAGACTAGGGACTTTTTTTTTTTTTAAGTGGCGGAGGAATACAGTGCGGAAGGATACCTACCTTCCGTCATTGGATTCCTGCAGCCCGTAGAGAACGGCAGCATCATCTGATGCTGCAGTTCTCTACCCAAGATCGTCGTGGGACACACTCGTGGACTGCTTCGGATCGTGGGTGAGTATTTTTGTGGTTTGTTATGTTAATATTTATTCCGGAAAAGACAATGGCTTCGGGGAACAATGTGACAAGTATTGGTAAGTATGTTACTCTATGTTATATGTACTGTATGTCTATGTATGTATTGTATGAATGTATTGTATGTATGTAGTATATATGTGGTATGTATGTAGCATGTAGTATGTATGTAGTATGTATGTAGCATGCATGTAGCATGCAGTATGTATGTAGCATGCATGTAGTATGTATGTAGTATGTATGTAGCATGCATGTAGTATATATGTAGTATGTATGTAGCATGTATGTAGTATGTATGTAGTATGTATGTTGCATGCATGTAGTATGTATGTAGCATGTAGCATGTATGTAGTATATATGTGGTATGTATGTAGCATGTATGTAGTATGTATGTAGCATGCATGTAGTATGTATGTAGTATGTATGTGGTATGTATGTAGCATGCAGTATGTAGCATGTATGTAGTATGTATGTAGTATATATGTAGTATGTATGTAGCATGTAGTATGTATGTAGCATGTAGTATGTATGTAGCATGTAGTATGTATGTAGCATGCATGTAGTATATATGTAGTATGTATGTAGCATGTAGTATGTATGTAGCATGCATGTAGTATGTAGTATGTATGTAGCATGTAGTATGTATGTAGCATACATGTAGTATGTATGTAGTATGTATGTAGTATTTTTTTTTTTTTTAACATTTAACACATTAGCCGGATGATGGGACTACTACTGTCCCATCATTGGCTAATGTGTCAATCACTGTCATGGTAGCAGGCATCGCCCGATGGGACTTGTAGTCCCATCGGATGATGCTTGCACAGACCCCCGGACATCAGCACAGCCCCCCGGCAGGCCGGCACAGCCCCCCGGCAGGCCGGTACAGACCCCCACAGGGTGCACAGACCACCGGCAGGCCGGCACAGCCCCCCGGCAGGCCGGTACAGACCCCCACAGGGTGCACAGACCACCGGCAGGCCGGCACAGCCCCCCGGCAGGCCGGTACAGACCCCCACAGGGTGCACAGACCACCGGCAGGCCGGCACAGCCCCCCGGCAGGCCGGTACAGACCCCGGGCAGTCCATACAGCCCCCCGGCAGGCCGGCAGAGACCCCAGGAAGGCCCGAAATGACGGCGCATCATGATGAGCACACACCGCGCATCATGATGACGTCAGGCTGTCAATCAACTTTGAACTTCCAATTCCGATGCCGAATTCCGATATTGAAAAAATATCGGAAGTCGGTATCGGAATTCCGATACAGCAAGTATCGGCCGATACCCGATACTTGCGGTATCGGAATGCTCAACACTAGTCAGAAATAATCAGAACAACAAACAGGAGCACAGCACAGCAGTATAAACCAGGACAGCAATGCTATTAAATGGCAGTGGAGTCAGAGCTTCAGGGGTTTAAATAGCTGACTGCCCAGCCAGGGCTCTCAAAAAGGAGTGATTGACACAAAGACCAAAATTAACCCCATAGCTCCCTTAAGCTTCAAGATATCCCAGGAAAAGAAAGCAGGATTGGCGTTGTGACGTATCACAAACAAGAAAGACACGTTACTGCCAGAGCTGAAACCGAGGGGGTGCAAAGTACCATAGATGCTATACAATGGTTCTCAGTTTTGAAGGATGCTTTTCAATGGCTCACAATATTGAAGGATATATCATTGGGTCCAAATATTGAAGGAGATATCAATGGGTCCAAATATTAAAGGATAAATCCTTCAATGGTTACTAAAGGAATATTCTTCAATATTGAAGAATATATTATTCAATGGTTCCCAAAGTCTAAATATTAAAGATATGAGATTCTATAGCTGCCAAAATTGAA
Source organism: Dendrobates tinctorius (assembly GCF_039654945.1). NCBI lineage: Eukaryota > Metazoa > Chordata > Amphibia > Anura > Dendrobatidae > Dendrobates > Dendrobates tinctorius. The sequence goes on from NW_027361806.1 coordinate 261,924, forward strand.
GGATATTTAATTTTCCCTCTCTCAACATTGAAAAATGTATCCGATAATGTTGGAAGTCCTTGAATCAAAAAGACAGCCTCATGATATTTTTTCAATTTCAGTAAAGTTTTTATACTATTTACAGGATGTTTATACAATTTTCACCTTGGATGGAACAATCATAAATCACAGTATCAGTTACTCTTGTGTGTTATTTTAGTTCCAGTAGCAGCTCGAATTTGGTTCTATTGCTTTGCCCTCCGAAACCATTATTAAAGACACTAATGAAAACACACGAGTATCACTTTCGTGATCAAATACCGTCTGTTGTTGACTGCTCCTTTCGCTTGTGCCCTTAGAGTCAAGTGTGTCTGATTAACGGCTTGAAGACAAACAGGTTGGAGCTCTTTCTTCTAGTGATCTATGACTAATTATTGGATTATCTATAGTGGCATCTGAGACCAGGGATTATTAGAGAAATGCTAAATATTTTTTATCTGGAAGAGTATGTCACGGCTATTAAAAAAACTATCTTTTTAAGTCATTGAGTAACATATGCTGCTTCGCTCCATTACATGCGGGAAGAAGAAGTAATGGAATGAGTGTTTAAAGGAGTTGCATGACATTTAAAACAATAGATGTCAAAAGGTCAAAAAAATAAAAATATCTTTTCCATATTTTTTTGTACCACCAACTTTTTGGTTTTGCTACTCCGTTGAATTACTTTACCTCTATGATACTTCATCCATGTGACATAACGTTTATTAGCCTAAGGCCGGGGTCACACTTGCGACTGCAATGCGAAAAGCTTGCGGGAGTCTCTCACCTCAATACCCGGAACTGTCGCTGGCACTCGGGACCGGAGTGTGCGGCTGCTTGTATTTCACACACTCCGGTCCCAAGTGCCGACGGCAGTGCCGCGTATTGAGGCGAGAGACTCGTGTGAGTTTTTTACATTGCAGTCACAAGTGTGACCCCGGCCTAAGATTATTTATCTTTTTTGTCTTTGGAAAGCGCTGAAAAAACACCATATGCGCAGCAATGTAAAAATGTCTTGCTCCCAGACGCATATGTCTCGGTCTTTTCAATCTTCTTTAACCACTTCAGGCTTCCAAAGAAGTGACCTTGTCCATTCTTCTTAGACAGTATAATATATAAAGCTCAATGTGGGTGTGTATGTATGTATGTATATATGTGTGTGTATGTGTGTGTGTATGTATGTATGTCCGGGATAGGCAGCCGCACCATCGCAGCTACAGCCACAAAATTTGGCACAGTCACACGTCTGGACCCCGAGAGCGTCCTAGGCTATGTTGTGAGGCGAAATTTTAACCCCACGCGCTCCAATTCACCAAACAATTTTGTCCCTATCTACATAATGGGGAAAAAGTGTGTGCGTATCAAGCCCCGCCCCTCATTATGCTGTCATAATGGTTGCCATGGCGACGCTGATGTCATCATAGGTTGCAAGCCCCGCCGCTCAATATGATGTCATAATGGTTGACTATGGGATGGAGGATGTGTGATGGGTATATGGGCACTGGACTATGGGACGGAGGATTTGTATGTCGGGTATATGGGCACGGGACTATGGGAAGCGGATATGTATGATGGGTATATGGGCACGGGACTATGGGATGGAGGATATGTATGATGGGTATATGGGCATGGGACTATGAGATGAAGGATGTGTGATGGGTATATGGTCACTCGACTATGGGATGGCGAATATGTATGATGGGTATATGGGCATGGGACTATGGGATGGAGGATGTGTGATGGGTATATGGGCACGGGACTATGGGATGGAGGATGTGTGATGGGTATATGGGCACTCGACTATGGGATGGAAGATATGTATGATGGGTATATGCGCATGGGCCTATGGGATCGTGGATATGTATGATGGGTATATGGGCACGGGACTATGGGATGGAGGATAATTATAATTTGCTATAACTAACCACAGTTAGTTACTCTTCCCGGACAGCGTCGGGCTCTTCAGCTAGTCTATTATATAAAGCTCAATGTGGGTGTGTATGTATGTACAGGGGCGTATCCAGGGGGGCAACCGGGGCATTTGCCCCAGGCGCAGCCGACAGGGGGCGCCATCGGGCTGCCTGATGCTGCGGCCCAAGGAGGAGACTCCCCGTCGGCGGCATTCTGCCACCCTCACACTCAGACTCTCCCTTTCTCTGAGCCGGCTGTCAAACTGACAGCTGGCGCAGAGAAAGTGCTGTGCGTCTACACATACACACTGTCTGACAGACTCTGTCTCTGACTCACTTGTTATGAAGGTGTAAGTGCCGCTGCGCCCGTGCGTCGCCACTGTCAGCGGCCAACAGCGTGATCAGGTCACATGATCACGCTGTGACGTCACAAGCCGGCTCTTCAGAGGCGAGCTGAGGCAGCCTTGCGGTTGGTGCGGTAAGTGCTCCAGACGGGTAATGGAGCTGAAGACACCACCGACGACTGTGCAAGGGAAGATAGGGGGATGGCTGCCTGCAGAGTCCCATGGAATGGATAGGGAGGGAGCAGGGGGAGTTAATTTACTGAGGACAGTGTGTGAGGAGGACTCGGAGCAAGGCGAGGCCCAGGGTGCAGACATATTAATGTGATTTGATGGAGAAAGGTTGAGGAACATATGGGGGGTGGAGGGGAAAACCTGAGGACATTATGGGGGGAAACCTGAGGACATTCTGGGGGAACCTGAGGACATTATGGAGGAAACCTGAGGACATTATGGGGAAACCTTAGGGCATTATGGTGGAAACCTGAGGACATTATGGAGGAAACCTGAGGATATTATGGGGGAAACCTGAGGACATTATGGAGGAAACCTGAGGACATTATGGGGAAACCTGAGGACATTATGGGGGAACCTGAGGACATTATGGGGGAAACCTGAGGATATTATGGGGGGACCTGAGGACATTATGGAGGAATCATGAGGACATTATGGGGGAACCTGAGGACATTATGGGGGAAACCTGAGGACATTATGGGGGAAACCTGAGGATATTATGGGGGGACCTGAGGACATTATGGGGGGAAACCTGAGGATATTATGGGGGAAACCTGAGGATATTATGGGGGAAACCTGAGGACATCATGGGGGAAACCTGAGGACATTATGGAGGAAACCTGAGGATATTATGGGGGAACCTGAGGACATTATAGGGGAAACCTGAGGATATTATGGGGGAAACCTGAGGACATTATGGGGGAACCTGAGGACATTATGGGGGAAACCTGAGGATATTATGGGGGGACCTGAGGACATTATGGGGGGAAACCTGAGGATATTATGGGGGAAACCTGAGGATATTATAGGGATAAGTGGGGATAAGGGAACATAATGTGTGGGGGGATTTTGAGTGGGGATGGGGGAACATAATGAGTGGGGGGATTTGGAGTAGGGATATTTAATGTGTGGGAGGATTTGGAGTGGGGATGGGGGATACTTATGTGTGTGGGGAGATTTGAGGACACAAATGAAGAGTCTATGTATGAGGGCATGTATGAGGAAACAGTATGGTGGATGGGTGCAGACACAGTATGGTGAGTGGGGGATGGGTGCAGACAGTATGGGGAGCCAAACGGGTAAATGTATGTGGACACAGTATGAGTAGCGATGGAAAAAATCTATGTGGACACAATATGGGGAGTGAGGGTGATGGGATGTGTGCAGACACAGTATGGGGAGTCAGGGGGTATGTGTGAGCAGGCAGTATAGAGAGTGAGGGGGTAATAATATGAGGAGACATTATGGTGAACAGGTGGGATGTTAGAGGAGACAGTATGAAGAGGGAGGGGAATAGTGTGAGGCGACAGTATATTGCAGATATTTTTATTTAGGAGCATTGTAATGACACTTCTATCTTTAAGGGCATCGTGTGGAGATTTGCTGCAGAAGACCGGAGAATATGGAAGTCTGCAGAGACAGCTGTGGATGAGAAAACTCATCAAGGGGTCTGGACAAGAAGAAAAGAAGGACAACGACTCCAGAGACGACGTCATCTATAAGGTACCTGGATGTAAATATTATTTGTGATACTGACTAATTCTTATATTTTTATTTATGTCAGGAGCATTACAGGGGTTGTCCAGGTTTGTGCTGAGTCTGCAGTCATTCTATGTGACTGCAGACTTCTGAATTCTCACAGAGCTCACTGCACACTGTCAGGATTCTCTCATGCCGGTAATTTTACATACATGCGGTCACATGCTTACTAGACATGTGTGGCCTCACTCAGTGAAAATGAACGGAGCAAGGCCAGGCACGTCTAGTTGGAATGTGGCCAGAAGTATATAAATCACAAGCTTGTGCTGACATGATTGTGTACTCTTGCCATCTTGCCACCGGTATGGGAGAATCCTAAGTGTGCAGGGCATTTGTTGTGAGAATTCAGAAGCCTGCAATGTCAGGATTCAGCTCTGCAGGTTCCAGTAGTCAACACACAGACACTTCACTCATATGCGATGTTCGTACTTATGGTCTTATGACAACGAGCTTCTCTTCCTGCTTCTCTCAGTTTTTCATTGAACATTGAGATCATTAGGGAGAGCAACTCCTCGGTACATGACTAAGTTTGGAAATCGCATAAGTACTGGGGGGAATGGGCCCAACCGACTTCTTGCCCCGGGTGCCTGAAAGCCTAGCTACACCTCTGTGTATGTATGTATGTCTGTCCGGGATTGGCATCCACACCGTCGCAGCTACAGCCACAAAATTTGGCACAGTCATACGTCTGGACCCCGAGAGTGTCCTAGGCTATGTTGTGAGGTGAAATTTTAACCCCGCGCGTTCCAATTCACCAAACAATTTTGCCCCTATCTACATAATGGGGAAAAAGTGTGTGTGTGTCAACCCCCTCCCCTCATTATGATGTGGTAATGGTTGCCATGGCGACGCTGATGTCATCATAGGTTGCAAGCCCCAGAGGATGTGTGATGTATATGGGCAATGGACTATGGGATGGAGGATATGTATGACGGGTATATGGGCACAGGACTATGGGATGGAGGATATGTATGATGGGTATATGGGCATGGGACTATGAGATGAAGGATGTGTGATGGGTATACGGGCATGGGACTATGGGATGGAGGATGTGTGATGGATATATGGGCATGGAACAATGGGATGGAGGATGTGTGATGGGTATATGGGCACTCGACTATGGGATGGAGGATATGTATGATGGGTATATGGGCACGGCCTATGGGATCGTGGATATGTATGATGGGTATATGGGCACGGGACTATGGGATGGAGGATAATTATAATTTGCTATAACTAACCACAGTTATTTACTCTTCCCGGGCAGTGCCGGGCTCTTCAGCTAGTACTAAATATTAATAAACACCATTTAAGACACTGCAAAAGATGTCATTAGAGCCATATCAAAAAGGTCGGAGTCTAATTAGTCTGTTGGATGTTATTCCAATGATGCTTTTAGAAAATATTCCATTTATTTGAAGCTGGTAAGCTCGTATGGCTTTAAGGTAAAGGAAAAAAAATGGATGGAATATAAGGATTTGTGCTACATTTCCAAGTACCAGTTGAGTTGAAATAAATTTCCATAAGATTCTTCTGAAATGGAGTCATACCTAGCAATGATCCACCATACTGAGTGGTCTTCATCCAGTTAGGAGCTTAGGTTGTAGTGGCAAAGCGGATACATGTTTTGAATATGCAGGAGAAAATGGTTTTTATCCAACAGCCGCTATATTAGAGCAAAAAATCTAAGTGTTCACATTAAAAGCTGGGAAAAATTAAAATCATGGCAGTAGAGTAAGTAAAAACAAAATCCCACTCACCTGGCTCTCAGCTACGGTGTGCATCCCTTCTCTGGTCCAGTTGATATCCTTTTCCTGGGTTCACTTGGCCATCATCGACGTATTACTGCGCTTGCCATATTCGCCACGTCTGGCACTCATGTCAACAAGACCAGTGAAGTTATATAGACTGGACCACAGAAGACGACTAGAGCTGGAAAGGTGAGGGCTGAATGGGTATATAATGTTTTACCAGCTTATTATATTATGGGGTCCAGAGAGACCTCAAAAAGTAAAATAATACAAATATAATTTGCATTGAATAAATGAAATGTGAATTGACAAATTCAGGCAATTCAGCAAATTCAATTTTTTGCAGATTTGCTCATCTCTAGTAATTATGTATTTTATTTTAGCTTTTTTTTCAACAATAAATATAAAACCCTCCAGTTTTCAAGCAACATACAGTATTTTATGCAGGTTTTATGCCATCTGACCACATAAGAGTGCCGTCATATTAATACCTATTTTATCATAACATCTTTACATATTTCCCATTGCACATTTTTCTTGAGAACTTTGTCATGACAGATAAAACGTCTGTTTCATTTTTACGGTATAAAATCCTTAAATTATATTTCTGGCTCCGGTATGACAATTTTATTTTTTCCTTGAGTGCATTAAGTCACCGTATGAATACGCATTTAACATTTTAGGTTGGAGGTATTGTGTTTTATTATTTCAAGATTTTACGCTCATGATTTAGATAAATGGCAAGAAGCATCTTTATTTTCTTAATCTCCCAACTCTAGGCCTTCGAACCCTAAATATCATGTTCGCTTGAGTTATAGTCGCACCTGTACAATAGTGAGTGTGTATGGACCCCGATATTTAATTTCAGAATGACCTTCTTATGAACTACAGTAGACACGCAACTTATCAATTTGTCCTACATTTGCTATTACAGATGGGTGGATGTAAGACAACTGAATTGATACGCCGCAGACATTCTCGTTCTGTGAGCAGCAATTTCTCCGGATCCCCCAGTACACATATATGTAGAACCCTACCCATCTCCAGTGGTGGCTTAATTTCTTAAAACACTTGATGAGCAACCAAATTTTTTGTGGTTTTTCATTTCAGCACTCATTACTTCTATCCATCCATTATCAAATTCAAATGGGCTTTATTGGCAGAACTAAGTATTGCCAAAGCAAGTGGTAAAATAATGGGGGGATCGGGATAGGGACACATCCAGGGGTCCTCAGGATCCATGATGTATCAGGCTTCTCTTACTGTGTGGCAAGCACTAACATATTGCGCTGCTATAGTCTTTCACCAATAGTATAGGCAGTTTCGCTTCCTCCTCCATGGAGGTGAAGTCTGGGAGTAGATCAGACAATCTCCTGAAGTGAGTGTCCCTCACTGCAGAGTATTTGGGGCACCTCAGCAAGAAGTGGACCTCATTGTCCATGGCCTCCTGGTGGCACTGCTTGCAGAGTCTGCACTCTTGGAGCTTGTAGTTCTGCTGGTGCCGCCCGGATTCGGTGAGTAGGGTTTGGGCGCTCAGTCTGTACCGGCTCAGGATCTGTCACTCTTGGGGGTTTGCTAGTTTCTCTAGATATGGGGCCAGTTTGTATTCCCTCTGTAGGTTCTGATATAGCAACAATTTCTTTGATTTATTCATGTAGTTCCTCCAGACGCTGAGATAATCCTCTTTGCCCTTGAGTACCATCTTCCTGATTTCACCTTTTGTCAGGCCATGCAGGTTGGTGGATTGATCAGGCTAGTTTTTGATTATTTGTGTTGGAGAGCTTCCTTCTTCTGGAGTTTGTGATGGTAGGAGCTGGGACTACAACTTTGTAGATGAGCCTTGAATGATAGCGCCTTCTTCTTGATTACAAGGTTTAGTGGGAATCTGCCCAGCTCTGCTCATCTGGTGCTGTTTGATGTGCTCTCATGGACTTGGAGGAAGTGTTTGCAGAACTCTAGGTGGAATATTTCTGTTGGCCCAGCATCCCACTTTGACCAGTTTGCATATGAGACTGGACCCCAGACACAAAAGAATTGAGGCAATGATGGTATCAAATGTTTTTAGCCAGACTGTTACAGGTGCCTTGAGATACTACGGAAGTCTTCTGATGGTATAGAAGGTTTTGCCCGCCTTGTCTGTCAGCAACTGTATGGCTTGCTTAAAGCTCCCTGATTGGCTTCCGTAAGTGGGCCGTTGTCTATTATGAAAGGGGGATGGCCAGCTGGTTTCTGCTTTCTTTTCTGGAACACTATGATATTAGTTTTCTTCCTGTTGATTGGTGTCACGTCACCGCTTCCTTCTGCCGTGCCACCGCTCCCTGTGCCCCGTCAGACTCACCAGATTGCAGCTTCCCGGGGAGTCCCCGTCAGTTCCCCTGCTCTGACGACAGCGCTTGCTTCCTCCTGGGCGCGCGCTCCACGCAGCTCTCTCCATCCACGAGCACTTCCTCCTCTCTGAGCCGGTCACTCTTCCTGGTCCTCTCTGAGCCGGTCACTCTTCCTGGTCCTCTCTATGGTCAGGAGGACCCTGACCCGGGAGCTCCTCCCCATGCTCCCATATCAGGCCGTCGCTCCCTAGTGACGCTGCCTGATCGTCACTTGCCTTCCCTTGTGATTCTGGCCCCTCTTGCTGGCGTTCGCCGCCGCTACCTCCACGTCTCGTCCCCTGGCTTGCTCTCTCACATTTGTTACCTGTCCTCTTCTATGTTCCAGTGTTCCTGCCTTGCCAGCCCACAGCTCCAGTCTCCTGTGTTCCCGCCGCTCTACCCTGGTCCAGTCTCCTGTGTTCCTGCCGCTCTACCCTGGTCCAATCTCCTGTGTTCCTGCTGCTCTACCCTGGTCCAGTCTCCTGTGTTCCTGCCGCTCTAGCCTGGTCCAGTCTCCGGTGTTCCTGCCGCTCTACCCCGGTCCAGTCTCCTGTGTTCCTGCCGCTCTACCCTGGTCCAGTCTCCTGTGTTCCTGCCACTCTACCCCGGTCCAGTCTCATGTGTTACTGTCGTTCTACCCCGGTCCAGTCACTTGTGTTCCTGCCGTTCTACCCCGGTCCAGTCTTCTGTTCTTCTGCCCTAGGTACCAGCTGCCGCGGTAATAGTTTCCCCTGGGCCTGTCCCTAACACTCCCTATATAGGGGGTGGTCCACCTGGTCCGCTTGCCCAGGGGAGGTTCGTTGCTGTGGTCCAGTGGGTTCATCTTCAGGGTTCCTAACAATTGGCTATGCCCATGTAGTTTAGAAGGTCTCTGGAATTATCAGATTATCATAGCCTTTCTCAGTTGGTGATAACTGCACAAGGTCATCAGCATACAGCAGAAATTTCACCTATGTGTCACAAAAGGGTGAGTCTTAGTGCTGAGGAAGACTTCAGAGCCACCACCAGCTCATTGATGTAAATGTTGAAGAATGGTTTTACTGAGGCTGCAGCCCTGTTTCACTCCTCGGCTCTGTTAGAAATAGGGCATCCTCCTTCCATTCACCCTCACGCTACAACGGTTCTCAGCTTAGAAGCATCGAATGACATCATATGTTCTGCCTCCTATTCCACTCTATAGCAGTTTTAGGAACAGTCCTGGGTGCCACACTACGTTGATGGTGTGTCGCCCTCCCAGGGCTATGGGGTACTCGGTACCGGGCCGGTGTCAGGGGAATGTGTCACAGCAGCGGTGACCCGGTCCGTGGCCCTGGGCGCCCAAGCAATGGGGGATGTAGTTAATGGTAGAATAGTTCGTGACGCCACCCGTGGTGTTTGGCAAGTATGGTGTTAGGCCAACGCTGCATACAGATCCGCTGGGACCGATGGTAGGGTGCAGCAAAGATGTAAAAGCTCCCCACAGGTGGAGCTGTAGTCCCAGGGCAGTGTAGATGTAACCAGCACGGGGATGTAGCAGTGCTGGAAGCGTAGGGAACAGACAAGACACAGCGGTTGCAGTTTCTGTACCTTTACTTAGTAAATGCAGTCCAGGGTCCTGATTACAGATGGTGTTGGAGCAGGTTAGCCTGGAAGCAGATCAGGATTCTCTCTCAGCAGAAGGGCTGTGCAGTCTCCTTCCTAGCGCCTTGTGGTGTGAAGCTTCCCAGTACTTAGTTACTCTGGAATGCCTCTCTTCAGATGTTCCTAGACCTATACTTGTATGACAGACAACTGTAGCCTCTCTCAGGGACTCCTCTCCTGAGTCCTGGATCTCTATTCAATTTCTGTTGTGTCCCAAGTCTCAGATGGGAGCAGGGCATTGACAGCCTCCTACTCCTCTGTTATCTGTGGCAGGACCGTTAGTATCCGTACCACCATGGAGACTAGGCTCCAGTTCTTACGCTCTCAGCTGAGGGAGCTCTCCTTCCTAGCTCAACCACCAGCTTCGTTTCACACGTCTGCAAACGTGGACCTCCTTCAACTAACTGACCACTCCTTCCTCTCAGCCCTCAGGGAGCACCCCCTCCCCTTCATCCTGGTTCAGAGTTCCCCCTGCTGGCTTGGAGTGGAACTGTGTTGCATGCATTAGGTTAACTGCTGGAGAGACCCATCACTGCTTCCAAGCCTGGCATTACCCTCCCCTGGAGGAAGGCAAGGCCAGTGTGGCGACCGTACCCCTGGGGGCGCCACAATGGCCTTCTTGAAGTCCCCAAAGCAGGGATAGATCCTCCAATGCATTGTATTGTGGGCGTGTTTCTGAGGCTGTGCACGGTGTAGAGGTGGTCCTTGGTGTTGTGGTTTGACATGAAGCCTTCTTGGCTTTGCTGAGGACATTGTGTTGGGTGATTTCTGTCCATTTCTAGGACGATCCCATCTGGGCTGCTGGCTTTTTAACCTTTTATCAGTGTGATCCTTTCTGTAAATTCTGATAATGTAATGAGTGTGTCCAGAGGGTTTTGGAGGTCTTTCAATTTTTCCTCTATATCCTTCAGTTTGTTCACAAGTTCTTTTTGTGCCGGGTTCAGGTCTTCACTTGGAATGTCTTTGTAAAGGTCTATCTATCTAATCTATCTATCAAGTTTTCTGAGCTTTTCACTGTTACCTGTTTTTATTTGTCTTTGGTTTCTTCATTATTACTTTACCTTTTCCTTCTGTTTCCCGGTGTTTATCACCGCATCCTGTTTTTCCCTTTTAGACCTCTATATTATTATGTCTATTACGAGATTGTAGACGCAGTGTGACAGATCATCATGACACTCATAACCGGCAATAAATCTTCATAAATCACGCTGGTATGTTTGGCAATCATCCAGAGACATTTTATTCCCCGATATCGCCCCTTTTCTCTGGAGCTTGTGCTTCGGGACTAATTTATACTATATACTGTAAATATAGTATTTTTTTTAATCTTGTCCATCATAGATTTCTAATGAGGAGGATGTGGGTAAGAAAAAAGTATTTGTGAGGATTTTTTAAACACATGTGCCTCAATTACATGACCAGGAAAGATTTTTATTCCCTAGAAGAAAGCAATTAGAGTCCATACAATGTGACAGATAGCAGAGATTCTACAAATTATGTAGAATTAATTTTGAAAGAGTTTTTGGAAAATAGACATCCATTATTTGCTAAAAATCCTAATAGCTGTAGACAAGGTGATTTATTTCAGTGAAATTTAACTCTCCTCGATTATATAAAAAAAAAAACAATATTATTGAGAATACAGATTTTTGTAAATTTGCTTTGTGCAGATTCAGCAAAATGGAGGCCGGTTTACTTTCTTTTTGCTGAACCGTAGATGGCAGTCAAAATTAAAAACAAAATAAAAAATTATATTGACTGCTCACTTGTCCATCATCCAGTCCTTAAGCCCCAGTCACAGTTTTGTGACACAACAGCGATCTCACCAGCGAGATTGCTGTGTGTGACAGCGATCAGCGACCGGCCCCCCTACTGGTATCGCTGATCGCTGTAGGAAAGCCCTGGACATTTTTTTGGTCGCTGGTCTCCCGCTGGCCAGCACGCATCGCTGCGTGTGACAGGCGGGAGACCAGCGATCAGCTGGTAACTAAGGTACACATCGGGTTTCTAAGAGACGTGCGTCCCTTAGATACCCGATGTGTACCTTAGTTACCAGCTCCCTGCATCAGTGCGCTGGTAACTAATGTACACAGCGACGCCGCGCGCTCGGGATCGCTGTGCTGATCGCTGGTGAAGCTGTCTGTTTGACAGCTCACCAGCGATCCTGACACGTTGATATCATTGTCGGGATCGCTGATGAGTCGCTATGTGTGACGGGGCCCTTAGATCCACCTCTTATTTTCTCCATTTAGAGCTGCATCTATTGATCTCCAAGCCGAGACTTACAGGGCGACCAGATCTCGAAGTTCACTGTGCGTTGTGTGATGTGAGTAAAAGTTTCTCTTTTGTTTTTTACCTCTTACATTTTTTATGCTGTGGGGTCTAGAGAGCCGCCGGAACATAATAAGAGACATTCAATTCGCTGAGAATAACTTCTCTGCAAATCGAATTTCTGTACGAATTGTCGAATTTGGATTTTGTTGGATGCACTCATTTCCACCTCCAAAGCAAAACACTTTGAGTTTCAACGTGGTTTCTGCCTCAAAAACTCAGCAAAAAGACTGGGTGCACAAATTCTAAATCAATTTTGTTCATTAAAAGTAAAAAAAAACCAAAACTGGTAAATATGTAATTAGTAGCTAAAGAGCCCGGCGCTGCCCGGGCATAGTAACTAACTACGGTTCGTTATAAAAAATTATAATGATTATATCTATATAAAGCTGAGTGTAGAGCCCTGCCCACTTCGTATAGCCACATTCACTATAATATCCCACATCATCCCGTCAGCCAGAGCTACCGGACTACTACCCCCAATATCCCACATCATCCCATCAGCCAAAGCCACCGGACTACTACCCCTAATATCCCACATCATCCCGTCAGCCAGAGCCACCGGACTACTCCTAATATCCCACATTATCCCGTCAGTCAGAGCCACCGGATTACTACCCCTAATATCCCACATCATCCCATCAGCCAGAGCCACCGGACTACTACGCCTAATATCCCACATTATCCCGTCAGCCAGAGCTACCGGACTACTACCCCTAATATCCCACATCATCCCATCAGCCATAGCCACCGGACTACTACCCCTAATATCCCACATCATCCCGTCAGCCATAGCCACCGGACTACTACCCCTAATATCCCACATCATCCCATCAGCCAGAGCCACCAGACTACTACCCCTAATATCCCACATCATCCCGTCAGCCAGAGCTACCAGACTACTCCTAATATCCCACATTATCCCGTCAGTCAGAGCCACCGGATTACTACCCCTAATATCCCACATCATCCCATCAGCCAGAGCCACCGGACTACTACGCCTAATATCCCACATTATCCCGTCAGCCAGAGCTACCGGACTACTACCCCTAATATCCCACATCATCCCATCAGCCATAGCCACCGGACTACTACCCCTAATATCCCACATCATCCCGTCAGCCATAGCCACCGGACTACTACCCCTAATATCCCACATCATCCCATCAGCCAGAGCCACCAGACTACTACCCCTAATATCCCACATCATCCCGTCAGCCAGAGCTACCAGACTACTACCCCTAATATCCCACATTATCCCGTCAGCCAGAGCTACCAGACTACTACCCCTAATATCCCACATCATCCCATCAGCCAGAGCCACCGGACTACTACCCCTAATATCCCACATCATCCCGTCAGCCAGAGCTACCAGACTACTACCCCTAATATCCCACATCATCCCGTCAGCCAGAGCTACCAGACTACTACCCCTAATATCCCACATTATCCCGTCAGCCAGAGCTACCGGACTACTACCCCTAATATCCCACATCATCCCGTCAGCCAGAGCCACCAGACTACTACCACTAATATCCCACATCATCCCGTCAGCCAGAGCTACCAGACTACTACCCCTAATATCCCACATCATCCCGTCAGCCAGAGCTACCAGACTACTACCCCTAATATCCCACATTATCCCGTCAGCCAGAGCTACCGGACTACTACCCCTAATATCCCACATCATCCCGTCAGCCAGAGCCACCAGACTACTACCACTAATATCCCACATCATCCCGTCAGCCAGAGCTACCAGACTACTACCCCTAATATCCCACATCATCCCGTCAGCCAGAGCTACCAGACTACTACCCCTAATATCCCACATTATCCCGTCAGCCAGAGCTACCGGACTACTACCCCTAATATCCCACATCATCCCGTCAGCCAGAGCTACCAGACTACTACCCCTAATATCCCACATCATCCCGTCCCAGCTGCCGGACTACAACCCCCTAATATCCCACATCATCCCATCAGCCAGAGCCACCGGACTACTACCCCTAATATCCCACATCATCCTGTCAGAGCCACCGGACTACTACCCCTAATATCCCACATCATCCCGTCAGCCAGAGCCACCGGACTACTACCCCTAATATCCCACATCATCCCATCAGCCATAGCCACCGGACTACTACCCCTAATATCCCACATCATCCCGTCAGCCATAGCCACCGGACTACTACCCCTAATATCCCACATTATCCCGTCAGCCAGAGCCACCGGACTACTACGCCTAATATCCCACATTATCCCGTCAGCCAGAGCTACCGGACTACTACCCCTAATATCCCACATCATCCCGTCAGCCAGAGCCACCGGACTACTACCCCTAATATCCCACATCATCCCATCAGCCATAGCCACCGGACTACTACCCCTAATATCCCACATCATCCCGTCAGCCATAGCCACCGGACTACTACCCCTAATATCCCACATTATCCCGTCAGCCAGAGCCACCAGACTACTACCACTAATATCCCACATCATCCCGTCAGCCAGAGCTACCAGACTACTACTCCTAATATCCCACATTATCCCATCAGTCGGAGCCACCGGATTACTACCCCTAATATCCCACATCATCCCGTCCCAGCTGCTGGACTACAACCCCCTAATATCCCACATCATCCCATCAGCCAGAGCCACCGGACTACTACCCCTAATATCCCACATCATCCTGTCAGAGCCACCGGAATACTACCCCTAATATCCCACATCATCCCGTCAGCCAGAGCCACCGGACTACTACCCCTAATATCCCACATCATCCCATCAGCCATAGCCACCGGACTACTACCCCTAATATCCCACATCATCCCGTCAGCCATAGCCACCGGACTACTACCCCTAATATCCCACATTATCCCGTCAGCCAGAGCCACCAGACTACTACCACTAATATCCCACATCATCCCGTCAGCCAGAGCTACCAGACTACTATCCCTAATATCCCACATCATCCCATCAGCCATAGCCACCGGACTACTACCCCTAATATCCCACATCATCCCATCAGCCAGAGCCACCAGACTACTACCCCTAATATCCCACATCATCCCGTCAGCCAGAGCTACCAGACTACTACTCCTAATATCCCACATTATCCCGTCAGTCAGAGCCACCGGATTACTACCCCTAATATCCCACATCATCCCGTCCCAGCTGCCGGACTACAACCCCCTAATATCCCACATCATCCCATCAGCCATAGCCACCGGACTACTACCCCTAATATCCCACATCATCCCATCAGCCATAGCCACCGGACTACTACCACTAATATCCCACATCATCCCGTCAGCCAGAGCCACCGGACTACTACCACTAATATCCCACATCATCCCGTCAGCCAGAGCCACCGGACTACTACCCCTAATATCCCACATCATCCCGTCAGCCATAGCCACCGGACTACTACCCCTAATATCCCACATTATCCCATCAGCCAGAGCCACCGGACTACTACCCCTAATATCCCACATCATCCCGTCAGCCAGAGCCACCGGACTACTACCCCTAATATCCCACATTATCCCATCAGCCAGAGCCACCGGACTACTACCACTAATATCCCACATCATCCCATCAGCCAGAGCCACCGGACTACTACCACTAATATCCCACATCATCCCGTCAGCCAGAGCCACCGGACTACTACCCCTAATATCCCACATCATCCCGTCAGCCAGAGCCACCGGACTACTACTCCTAATATCCCACATTATCCCATCAGCCAGAGCCACCGGACTACTACTCCTAATATCTCACATCATCCCATCAGCCAGAGCTACCAGACTACTACCCCTAATATCCCACATCATCCCATCAGCCAGAGCTACCGGACTACTACCCCTAATATCCCACATCATCCCGTCAGCCAGAGCCACCGGACTACTACTCCTAATATCCCACATTATCCCATCAGCCAGAGCCACCGGACTACTACTCCTAATATCTCACATCATCCCATCAGCCAGAGCCACCGGGCTACTACTCCTAATATCTCACATCATCCCATCAGCCAGAACTACCGGACTACTACCCCTAATATCCCTCATTATCCCATCAGCCAGAGCCACCGGACTACTACCCCTAATATCCCACATCATCCCATCAGCCAAAGCCACCGGACTACTACCTCTAATATCTCACATCATCCCATCAGCCTGGGTCAGAACAAGAGCGCTGAGTGGAACGGTCCTAACTTCCATACCGGGGATCCTTTTAAGAGAGGCCTGGCCTCAGAACCAGAGCGCTGAGTGGATTTGCCCTCACTTCCATACCAGAGATCCCTTTAATAGAAGCCTGGGGTCAGAACCAAAGCACTGGATGGATTTGCCCTGACTTCCATACCGGAGATCCCTTTAAGAGAAACTGGGGTCAGAACCACAGAGCTGAGTGGAACGGTCCTAACTTCCATACCAGGGATCCCTTTAAGAGAGGCCTGGGGTCAAAACCAAATCCCTGGATGGATTTGCTCTGACTTCTATACCAATGATCCCTTTAAGAGGGAAGATGTGCCTACATGATGGAGGATGTGTGATATGTATATGGGAACGGGAGGGGGTGATTAATTTCTGTCATGTGCTCTCTGCTCCTTTTTGGGGGGCAGACAATGGTTGGGAGCTTATGTTTCTGGGGATGCTAGATTTCTCCCACCATGTCAGTGTCTGCTGAGGTGTTGTCATGTGGGAAAAGTTGCTCATAGCAACCAATCACAGCTCAGCCACTCATTTTTATATATAGAGATTAGGCCAGGGTCACGCCACCGTATTTTCTCTCATTCGGGAGAATCGAGTCCATTATGCTCTGTTCAGAGTATGATCATAGTGGGATACGATTTTCTTGGATGAAGAGAAGATGGCAAAAAATATTTCTCCATCATCTCCATTTAGTCAGTCCGTGAAAATTGGACTGCACTCAGAAGTCATCCGAATGCAGTTTGATTTTTTCCATGTACTTATTGACTTGTATGGCCGAGTGTGATCCCAATATCAGCTCAAACTCCTGCATGCAGCAATTTTTTCCTTGGACAGACACTGTCTGAAAAAATCACTGTCTGTGCATGGCCCCTGTGAGACAGTGAGGGGAACTATATGCGACAGTCGCTATATGTCCGGCAGGATGCGCATAGAGGAATATTGAACCCACTGGAGTGCATTGTAATCACAGTGTGGATTTGGTCAAGCCTTTTGACCAGGTCAAATTTAGGAAAAGCTGACATGGACTTTTATTTTTGGAGACACCTATGGGATTGGTATTGGGACGGATCTCTCCGGGTTTTGGGAGTGGCTCCATGTCTACGATTCCTTTTGAAGCTTTCAGTTTAGCTTTGGGTGTGTCAATGTGTTGTTTTACAAGGATCTGAGCAGGGAGCTCTGTGCTGGGCAAGTCTTTGTGAAGACTGGACACAGGTCAGAGAAGGCAATTGAAGCTCCCACGAGTGATATGACGGTGCAGTCGCCAACGGCAATGGGTTTTGGTACGGACTGTATTGGATGACCCTGCTGTGATCCGGAGGATAACGTCTGCCTTTACTTTGTTAGTTTTGAAAATAAAGACTTTTAAGTTGGACTAACCTGGGTCGTTGCCTCTTTACCGCACTGTGTGAACACCGCTGCATTACTTCCCGGAGGATAACATTGGTCCGAATGCAATCCGATGTGCAGACAGAAAATGCATTCTTCTGCGCAAGCCCTTAGATATCCACCCACTTGTCTTGATCCCTACAACAGCTCTTTATTCTAAAAGTAAAAATGACAGAAAAGGGGGAATTTTCTGCATTTTTTGCAATATTAGAAAAATTAAATTATTAGGTAAATTAAATGCTACCATCTATATATATACTTAAAGCCCAAATTAGATTAGACCTTAAATGATTTTTTTTTCATGATCATTTCTTTTTTAATTTCTTATATGTTTAAGTGGGGTGGATGGGTCAAAATGCACTATCCTCACGCATTGCTGCTCCATTGATGCCTCTCTGGTCTTTTTTGACAAGCTGCAGTCTTGACGTCGTCACATGTGCACTAGGCTCAGTGACTTATGCTGCCCTCATTGACGAGATCACTTATTCCAGTGATTGGCTGCAGCGGTCATGTGCAGAGGAATTATAATGTCACCACTGCAGCCTGTTAGGCCTCTTTCACACTTCAGTTTTTTGCATCAGTTCAAATCCGCCAAAAAGTCATACAAGCGGATCCGTTGTTAACTGATGTGAACGGATGGCACATGAGGAAGTTTAAAGGAAACGCTGGCTGGGAAGGAGAGAGAGAGAGAGAGAGAGAGAGTTACGGGGGCGACTGATGGAGGTCCCGCTGCCACCAAAACGCGACGGACAGCGGACCCTGTGTCCCCACTATGTCACAATCCCACCACTGACACCGGTGTATCAGCGGACGGAGGGACGTGACACAATGCCGGCACACGGCTACCACAGGCGCCGTGGGGGCTTATCTTAGTTATCCCACCACTGGCACCATGTGACCAAAAATATCCAGCAAGCTAATCTCGCTCTACAATTTGCCGCAGGGGGAGTTTAATTTGGATGCCCCACCACTGCTATCAATCTTCCAAGTACTGCAGGGATTTATGTACATCCCACTTTCTCAGTTCCACTTTGGAACTCGCAGCTCTCCGGCACCCCCCTTACCCTCAGGTCAGTCAGGGAACTGCACCTAGGATAATTAGTCGCCGGACGGACTGCCTGTTGTGAACCGGCAATTAGGCGTCTGCAGTAAGGGAATTATCAATGCTGTGGCCGCAGCCCCTTATTCAGCAATATAAGACCCTTCTCTACTGCCAGCAAGCCGCAATAGCCGTACACAACGCGCTGCCACCAGTCACGGTTACTTAATTCACAGTGTTAAATTAAGAGGGTCCGTGGCAAACCCCTTGAATTAGTAGCGATTATCTATCAAAGGCGTATAGTTCGATTCTTAGAGCATGGAGACAGGCTAAATATTAAATCATTTATTTTCCGAAAGAGGACAGTGATTACAGATAAAAGTTGCTATAAAATTGAGACATAAAATATGTACATTAGACAAGTATAAAACAAAGTGGATGAAAGAAGAAGGTACACACACATTTAGTCAGTTGTTGTTAGGCATCCCATGTGGCTTTAAGGGGGGTGGAGGCGGAGCTGCACGTCTCCACTCATCTGGAGTTCTTGTCAGCACGAGGATTGGAGCTCTTCTGCCCTCCCTGTACGGGAGGGGTACCTTATAGCCCGGGTGTGTGGAGCCACTGCAGGAGCAGGACACTGTAAAGATGAGCTCCTGATCAAATCCAAGTTTTATACCTTATAATGAGAAGATTGGAGGACATACCCCCAAAATTCACAGACATGATGACATCCTAAGCACACCGGAAAAAGATTTTAAGGATTTTAAGCCAAGACAAGAAAAATCAGGATACAAGATACAAGGATAAAAAGCAGGAACAGCTCAGCCACTGGAAATCAAGCAAGCAGAAAACCACCAATGCTCAGTGCATCCCCAAGGTAAGGGCTTCACGCCAATACACTGCTAAGAGAACAATAGACTGTATATTAAGCATTAGAAAATATTGGAAAATATAAAAGACTTTTAAATTGAAACAATATAGGAATTGCACTGTAAGCATGGAGAGAGACATGGAGCCAGGACCCAGCAGGGGGCCTGACACATTAGTGATAAGCTTCCATGAGAATGCTAGATCCAAGGCAGCCAGTAAGGCAATAAAACTGGCCAACATCAAAAAAAACTCCAGAGACAGTACTAATAGACGTTAATGAACAGGGAGAAAAAACAAATGTGTTATTCTACTCAGGGCACCATGAAGCTTGGGACCAGACTCTCAGAAACCATTACAAGAATGTCAAAACACGGGGCATTAGCAGGGGCAAACAAATTAGAGTACAGGATGAGGAGGACCCCGAGACTTTTAATCTCTCCATAAACATTTATAATAATGGAACTATCATGGTGCAAGGAACAAAACAAAAACTGGAGGAATTTTTACAACAATTCAGTCACATTAGGACCCAGGTACAAACCTTGAGAAGAGGCATAACCATTCCATCTCAGATTACAGCAGACAGGGTCCCAAGCTGTGCACCCACCACATCTACATCACAACCCCCCATGGATATTCTCAGAGACTGCCTGTCCAGATTAGAAAGTGAGTTTACTCAATTCAAAGAGGATTTACAAAGAAGCCAAGGTGAAAAAAATGCAAATGAACAACTGAAGGACGAACTATTGAGGTTGAAAATAGACTTGTGTGAAATGCAAATGTCACTTAAAAAACTGCAGGAAGAAAACTCAACTCTCAAAGAAGAAATATCCCTGCTAAAATCATCAAATCTGCAACAAAACATGGACATAGCAGCTCAAAGTATAATGAACACCCCAGAACCCACGTATGCAGCAACTACCCCGATGCCTGACATATCACAGACCGGCGACAGCCCCGACCAGACCGAAACAACCTCAGCAATAAAAATACAGCAGACTCCCATACAGCAAACCAGAGCAACCAACAATCCTACAGAGGAAAACTGTGCCCTCATTCCCTGCAACAAAAATACAGCCCCAACACCACAGCAGTCAAAGACAACCATCACCCAAGGACCAAACGATGCACAAACAGCAAATGACCCAAATAGAACACCGATCCCCGACATCGTCCTAATAATAGACTCTAATGGAAAATACCTGGACACTAAGAGACTGTTCCCAGGGGCACAAGTCACAAAAATCTGCTGTTCAACAATCCCACAAGCAGAGAAGGTGATCAGTAATCCATACTTCACAGAGCCCACACACCTCATACTACACACCGGCACAAACGATATCCAACAAGAGACAGTCACTCAGGACCTAACAAAACTCGCAATAGCAGCCCAGCAAAAATTCCCCAGAACCAAAATAATCCTGTCTGCCCTGCTTCCAAGGAAAGAAATAAACCAAGAGGTAATCCAGCAAATCAACTCAGAGCTGGCTGCCAGTATCGCCTCAACACCAAATATACAGCTGGCAAGCCACCCCAGAATAACGCTCCGTCACCTATACGACGACAAACACCTCAATAAACAAGGGGTCAGCAATCTAGCAAAAGAGCTAAAGGACATGGTTCTAAACAGACCTCCGAGACTACAAGCAAGACGCCCTCCAAACAGATGGCAAACCACAGCGATCCCTGGAGAGAATCCACAGAGAGGGCAAAGGAGACAACATGCCCCACAATGGCAATGCACAGCGATCCCCAATGAGAGTCCACAGACAGGGCACAGGAGACAACATGCCCCACAATGGCAACACAGAGCAACAGAGAACAGCAACATGGCTGAAATAAGGACATTGCTCAGCACACTATGCAGCCAACTCATGGGACACCCTTAAAATATGCCACCCAAACCCACCACAAGAATGTGTTACATCCTATGAAAATCTTTCTTCATTATAAGGTATATCGACCAAATATGACATCCTTAGTTATCAGCAGCTGGAACATTCAAGGACTGAATGCCTCAGCCTTTGGGTCCAAGACAAATGACCCAGACTTCAAGCAAAAGCTAAAGAACATTGACATCCAGATCCTTCTGGAGACATGGGCCCGGGCAGAGGAGGAATCCCTGACACCCATGGGATACAGGGAATTTTCTCTCTCTGCCCAGAAAAACAAGAACATCAAACAGGGCCGTTGTTCAGGGGGCATACTAATATGGTACAAGGAGGAAATCAAAGAGCACATCAAGGCAGTAAAAAGAGGAGAAAGCCATATCTGGATGAGGATAAGCAGCGCCATCCTCACCTCTCAGCAGGACATCTACCTCTGCGCAGCCTACATCCCTCCATCAGAATCCCCATACTATAAGCCGGACATCTATGAGGTCATACAGAGAGAGGCAGCCCAATTCCAGTCCATGGGCAGAGTGCTCCTCTGCGGAGACCTCAATGCCAGGACGGGTACAGAGAAGGACTACATGTCACCTGACGGAAACACATATGTAATGGGAGATGGATCCTTCTACAATGATTCAGTACAGACCGCAAGAAACAGCTATGACAGAGTGGTGAATAAAAGCGGCAGAACCTTGCTGAACCTGTGCCGGAGCTTGGGGCTGTATATAGTGAATGGACGCATCAGGGGGGACTCACTAGGGAGATTTACACTAAACTCCCACTTGGGCAGCAGTGTGGTGGATTACACAATAACGGACATAGACCCAGCAAACATAAATGCCTTCATAGTCACCCCTGAAACCCACCTGTCAGACCACAACCAGACACTGCTGTACATGAGATCCACGGACAAACAACACATATAAAAGCCACACCTGACCAGTCTACACAACCTGCCACCATCCTACAAGTGGCCCAAAAAGTTATCCACTGAATACACCAACATGACTAACAGAACCGAGATCCAAGAGCTACTTGTAAATTTCAACACAAGTAGTTACGCATCAAACCAGCAAGGGGTCAACGGGGCAGTGAATGACTTTAACAACATCCTATACACCATGGCAGAGCTAGCAGGCATCAGAAGAACCAACCCCAAGAAACCAACAAATAAACAAGGCCAAAAATGGTTTGACAAAGAATATAAGTCACTATGCAACTCCCTAAGGGTAGCCTCAAACCAAAAGCGCAGAGATCCAAACAACAGGGACCTAAGAGCGGCCCATGACATCCTACAGAGGCAATACAAACGCACTCTCAGGGAGAAAAAACAGAGGCATATCTGCCAAGAACTACAGAAGCTTGAGGACTCCCTCCAGGACAACTCATTCTGGGAGACCTGGAATCATATCGGCACAAAGCCCAAGCAGAGCACCCTCCACATCCAAAATGGCAACATCTGGCACAGCTACTTCAAAGGCCTCTACAAGAACATACCAGAAGAAGACCTAACCCCAGAACAGAAGCACCTAACCACTAAACTCAGAGACATGGAGGAGACAATCA